>NW_005871709.1:35025-77342 GCF_000147115.1 Myotis lucifugus | reverse complement strand
AGCTCTGGTGGCTCTTTCTCACCCCTCTCTTAGAATGCTGGGTACTTAATGGGTCTTCATCCCAAGTTTTGGGCCCCGGTTAGGAATACAGAAAAGAGGTAGAGGACTATTTATCATTTCTTCCATGTTCCCAACTTAAAACACAGAGGAGCTAGTCCTGCCCTCCTTGATGGCAGGAATAAAAAAACAACCCTCGTTCCGATTCGTCAATACCTCAGCTCAGATCCTGACCCTATCAAGTTGCTGAACAAGTGGATGTGCTGGAGGCAATAGGACTCCCTAAGGAGACTCTCGAAGAACCAACTCCACCAGAAACCCAGCAAACATCTGCTCCTGACACTTTCTCAGAAACCACAACATTCTGAGTTGAAGGAAAAAGGAGGGAGGGAGAGCTTGACAGGTCTGTTTCTTTTGGTTGAATGATCACTGCTGTCCTAGATGTTTAATTAGAGAAGAAAGGGAAAGGCTTGCTTTCAGGATGAAGGATGAAGGAAAGTTACCTAGCCTGAAAAATATGCTTTTTCCCCCTCAGAGATTTTGAATTGTCATCACAGTCACCAACCTTACTTCTTACTACATTTCGATAAAAGGGAAGTTGAACATGGAGACTGAGGACAATTCAGTTCATGGGGAAAATGTCTCAGAGTGTTTTGGCAAGGTGCTGGCTCTGACTTGGGCTGAGAGGAATGAATGGCGCATTACAGACAAAGCAAGGGAAGGAGCCTTGGTGAACCTCATTGCTGTTATGGAATATGAGATTCAAATGAGAAGCCGGGAGGTCACTTGCCTCCGAGGGGACAAAAAGCATATTAAGTCAGCCTTGCAAAGAGAGATTCCAACATTGCTTTTCCATAAACAACTCCCTCCCCAGAGATCATAAAAGATTTAAGCTGAATCCAAATGTTACTACTTTTAATTTTTTCCCCCCCAAACAACATTTTATTTGTCCAGAGAAAACAGGTCTCCGAGAAAGCACACACTTGAAAGCAAGTCATAGAACAAAACCCTAAACTTGGGAACTCTAATATTCTTTCTGTTTGCTTGGACTGTGGATAAGTGATACTACCAACAAACTTTAAATCGCTACCTCAAAGCTCCTACTACTTTCTAGAATTTCTATAACTCTTCCCACTTTATGAAGTACTTTCCCTCATCTGACCTCATTTAGGCCTCCAACAACCCAGTAAAAATGCTATTTGCTATCTCCAATTTTATAGATGAGGAAGCAAAGGTTTAAAGTGTAAGGGATTTGTCAGTGTCTCACAGGCAGTAGATGGCAAAGCTGCATCTGGAAACAAGGTCTCATGAATCCATTTCCCAGACCATATTTTCTCCTTTATTAGCTCATTGAATTGACCAATATTCTTCCTACCTATTCAATTTCACTTTTTTTGTTGTTCTTTTTTTTTTTTTACTTTTTCTGGTACAGAGACCCCACTTAGGTCAGGGCACTCACTTCACTATCCCCTCAATAGCAGCCAACAATATTAGACAATAAAAGAATGACTATATATGCCACTCATCGGGAACACATTTCAAGTGCCTTGGGAGGTGGTTTTATAGAAACACTTTTGTGTGATCCTTACAACATCTCTATAAGGCGTCACCCCATTTTATAGGTGAAAACGCTAAGGCCCAGAGAAGTCAGAGCACTTTCCCCCAGTCCCTCACTAGACTGTATAAGTGAATCTGAATACTGTGCTCATTTCCACACCTCTTCTCTTCTCCCTACACCTCGCCTTACTGGGTCCAGATCTGCACTTTCCAGTGAGAGAATCACCAGTGATGGGTGGCTATTAAGCACTAACGAGACCAAATAGATTTGTTATTACAAGTACAAACTGCCGCAGATTTAGGACTGAATATGAGAAAGAATGTAAAATACATCAATACCTTATGTTGGTCACATGTTAAAATCATAATGTTTTCAACAGAGAAAGTTAAATAAAATACATCGTTAAAATTAGCATCTCTTGTTTCTTCTTCATTTTTATTTTGTGGCAACTGGCAAATTAAAAATCACATACATGGCTCTCATTTGTGGCTTGTGTTAAATTTCTATTAGGTAGCACAGATCTAAATATTTGCTATGACCTTTCCAGTTTTACCTTCTCAGATATTCAAACATAGAGCCCTTCTTTAAATGTCTAAGTCACTTGAAATATATACCATGTAATACTTCTTTACATTTGTTCCTCATTCTTCAGAGAAACAGTTAAGGAACAAAATATTTCTCTAATCCTCTCCCTTTAAATAGATGCATTTTCTGTGTGGATTCAAACTCTCATTCTCTTCCTCTGTTTAAGATTATCTCCCCATCCCTCCTCCTCCATCCATCTTTGCCTAATAATCATAAGTATGAATAAATACAGTTCTTAAAGTATCTACTATTGTACTAGTTAGAATAGGCTAGAATGTTGCAGTAACCAATGACCCTAAAAACTTAACAACAAAGATTCATTTTGGTCACTGCTCTCCAATTCCTTAATGTCTTCCTTTATTTCTTGTAGAGACAATGGGCACTTTACTCAACAAACTGAATGAATTAGAGCAGATCCTTATATGGAGATTCAAGAAAAGGAACTCAACCAAAAGCAATCCCACCTCTTACATTATGGAGAGAGCTTAGTATCATACAAAGAGTAGAGTCTTTGAAGGCAAACAGATCAGAGTTCAAAATCCAAGGACCACCATTTTCAAGTAAATCATTTCTGAAAAAAAATCTCAGAATCACTTTATGCTTTTTATATGGAAAACAATAAAGTAGTTATGAGGATTATGTAAAGTGATATTTGCATAAACACAAAATATAGAATTGGTCAAATAGGGAGGGTTCAATAAATAATTTCTGTAATTAATACTAAATAATAAGCATTTCCTGCATCAAATGTTTCATTTGAAGGAACACAAACAATAAAGTGGCAACAAACATAATCTTGTTCATTGATAGAGAATAAGTTTACCTTTTTTGTGATAGACTATTTAGTATCCCCCAAAAAATATATTGCAAAATAGGATTTTAGTTCACCCTTCCAATTGTCATAAATAAAATACCTTTGAATATTGGCAAAGTTGACTATTTTCAGATACCTATCACACTTTACAGTTCATGTTGAAAAATTATCTGAAAATGAAATAAAATTATATTTTTAAAAAACCTTTATAGGACCAAGAAGAGCTCATCCTGACTGTGAGCTGCAGAAATCAAGTAGATTAAGCCAACAAAAGGGGAATACGATGGGCCATCTGGTTTCCCCTCAATTATTCTTAGAGCTGACAAATATGTTATGAGCCATTAAAAACTCTTTAGCTGGCCATACATAAATTACAGTCCTAATTAGTTGGTTTCATTCTGAGATGGGTGGTTTATGAGGCACCAGATGAAAAAGACCAACTTCTGCCTGACTTTAGAATGAGTTCACGTTACCATATTGGCAATAGGGCAAATATATCTCAATTACACAGTCTAGTAATATCAGAAGAACATGGCATAAATTTCATATGGTGAACAAAAGGCCAAGGGATTTGGGGTGACATCAGAGCACATGAAAACCTAGAGGAAAGTGACAGTCCTACTGAATCCTGGCTACTTTCACCAAGTGCTGAATAACAGATGGGATATTTTTAAAAATAACAGTAACAGATGGGATATAAAAAAAAATTTTACATGTATTTTTCCTTAATGATTGCCATGGGATACAATTAATATATTTTAACACAATGAACTGTGACCAAGAGTTGAAAACATAAAAGGTGAGACATAATTATTTATTTTAACAAGCTCAGAGAGTTCACAGTACATACACTTTTACTGACTTAAAATGTGGGGTGGAACCTAACATAATTCTAGGAATTTGGGATTCCCAGAAGAGTATATTAGAAAGAAAATAATTTTATTTAAGCACACACACACACACACACACACACACACACACAAAGAAAACAACACTTGTTAAATTCTGGAACATGAATTGAAAGAGCAAACTTCCTTTTCCAAGGATCCCACAGTTGATGGCAGAGGCATACTAACCAGATATAAAATGTTGTGGCAATATCTAGATTAAAACATATATGAGATAGGACTGACCCACAAAAAAGGTAGTATCGCCTGGGAGAGACTTATTAGAGAAGTGGATGCTGTGAGACCCCACCAAAATCCCCTTTTCCCAACCAGCTGGTATACCCAACCCCTGGCTGGTAAGTGCTGCCTGATAACAATTTGTAGCTCTCCTCTTCTCTGGAGAATTCCCTTGTCCAAAGGGGAACTGCCTCCTTGATACATTCTGCACAATCCAAAGATTTTAGCCAATAGCTGACTTGCACTAGCAAAAGTCTATTCCCATTGGCTCAAGATAGGACACACTCTTGGGCGCAATTTGTGCTCCAGACTCTCTGCAATGGATTCAATGGAAGCTAATCACCAGCTGATGCCACATTCTTTCTTTGCTCTTTTTGGCCCTGCCCTCTCCTGTTTCACTTACTCCCCTTGTAAACCTGTGATCATTCCCTCAGTAATTCCCTTACTCATGAATTCTTACCTCAAGTGCTGTTTCTTGGGAATCCCATCTAAGGTGCTAGCTTTTTTTGTGGACCAACAGACCAAGCTAAGTGTTAAGGTACATACATCTTTTTAATCTGACAATATAAATTCAATTACAAGGATGAAATCTATTTTCACCAACATTTCCCCCTTTATCTTGTATAAAGACAAATAATGCCTAGACTACAATGCATTAAAAGTCATTTGCTTCTTTGATATACACTTGGTCCTTTCTCCCCGTTTCCTCTCCCGCCCCACACCCCCACCCCTGGTATTTCATCATGGAACATCTACTTAGTTCTTTGTACTTAAGTTTCCTTTGTGGCCCAAGCTTCTAAATTTAATCTCAGGTAGATGATGTCTCTTATGTTCAGGAGATCAAGCTTACTCTTATCAATAATCCAGGAGCTCTTGATTTTTATGACACTAAGTAATTGAATAGCATCACCAAATTATACTTTTGGTGTAGTCTGAAACCCTAAATAATTGATGGGAGTTCTGTTGACACTTCCAGTGGCTAATCTGAACAGCATAGTAAAGTAGTTGCTGTTTGCTTTTCCCCAAGTACTCCAGCTCTCTATCCCCCTATCAAAGGAGAGAAGAGACTTTAGCAAATATGCATGAATCTCCAGCTGAACATCTTGACCTGGTCATTCAAACTATGCATGAACATACCATGGTCATAAACTTACCCAATGCAATCCATTAATTCTAAAATGATAGACTATTTTAAGTTTTTTATTGATGAGAGAGAGAGAGAGAGATCCATTTGTTGTTCCACTTATTTATGCATTCATTAGTTGTTTTTATCTGTGCTCTGACTGGGGATCAAACCCCCCAACCTTGGCATATTAGGACGATGCTCTAACCAACTGAGCTATAGAATATTTTTAAATAGTGAATGCTAAAGACTGACAAATCCAGGGTCTTCATTCCATTGGATGAGGAAGTTAAGATCAGAGATGGGAAAGTCCTTCAGTGATATATAGATACTACTTAGGATTTTTCCTATGGTACCACTGGGTCAATTTCTCTTGGATTTCCAGCTTTCTGTCCTTGCTCTATCTTGCTCAAAAACAAACAAACAAACAAAAAAACAAGATAAAACAAAACAAAACCTGACAAATTCATTGTAACAGATGACAAGCTAGAAACTTGGTAGCAAAGCTCATTAATGCTTGAGCTCAAACGCTGGCAGTGGAGATTCGACTGTGTGCCAAGTTTATCAGGCAACCTGCCCGTGTTGTGAAGCTTCACTTGTGTTTGACTACGAAAGACTTAATCATTAACTTGTCTCGCCTGATATTTCTTAAAGTAGCCAAATAAAATGATCTCAGAGCTTAAGTTCCAATTTGTATCTCAAGAATATCTATTCTACGTTGTAAATCTTACAGCTTTAAGGTCAACTATGGAATGTCTGTTCTCCTATAATGTGACTAAGGAAATAGCATCCCAAGGACAGTTCACATTTTTAATGCACAGCCATTAAAATATATTTATTCATTCATTCAACAAATAGTAATGAGTACTTATTAGTTATCAAGCACTGTGCTCAGTTCTGGGATTCAACAATAAAGGTGCTCCCAAGACAGTGGGAGAATTGACGAATAAATAGTTATAATACTTGGTGCACATGTAAGCTTTTTTTTGTTTTTTTTTTGTTGTTTTTAAATATATTTTATTGATTTTTTACAGAGAGGAAGGGAGAGAGATAGAGAGTTAGAAACATCGATGAGAGAGAAACATCGATCAGCTGCCTCCTGCACATCTCCCACGGGGGATGTGCCCGCAACCCAGGTACATGCCCTTGACCGGAATCGAACCTGGGACCTTTCAGTCCGCAGGCCGACGCTCCATCCACTGAGCCAAACCGGTTTCGGCAACATGTAAGCTTTTATGGAGGCATGTTCAGGGGTTCCAGGTACTCTAGATCTACACACATCTATATATGTGTACATATGTGTGTGTGTGTGTGTGTATAATATATATGCTGCATATGTATATATGATATATTCATATATATTATATATTTCAAATATATGTATATTATACAGCATCTTTATCATAACTGCTTTAGCATACTCAGAAGTGCACATCTTTGGTGTTCAAACAATTGTTTAATCAAGCATAAAAAGAAGAAAATTAGATTTTCATTAATATTTAAAGAAAAATACATTTCAGTTAGATTAGAGATCTATATATGCAAATCAAAACTTCAAGTCCAAAGAGTATGCAGGAAACACAGTCAAGACCTTAAAGGAGGGTATAACTTTTTAACTAAGAAATGAAAAGGGAAAAGACTGACATATTTTACTACATTAAAATATCAAACTTCTGAAACAGAAAAAAATATAGCTAAAAGACAAGGCAAAGCCTGTGAGAGATAGCTGAGATACAGGTAAGTGACAAAGGACTAGTATCCAGAATTACAAAGAACTCCTACAAATCAGTAAGAAGACAACACCAGAGAAAAATAGACCAAGGATGCAATGGGCAGGTCACAGAAAATAAAATAAAAATGGCCAATAAACATCTAAAAAAACCTCTCACCTTCACTAGTAATTTGGCAAAAGCAAATTAAAACCACAAAAAAATACGTTTCTTACCCATTGGACTGGACAAAATTTTTAAAGTTGTAACAATTCCTCCAATTTATGGGAAAACAGGAATTCTCACATATTAATGGAATGGAGGGAATGAATGTTGGTACAGCCACAATTAAGGACAATTTTGTCATACTAGATATATATATATATATCTTCTTGCCCAGCATTCCCACCTGTGAGTATATAGTCCCTAAGAAAACTTCAATACATGGAATAAAGGCTTCACAACTAATGCTATTCTTTGTAGCCTTATTTACATCAGCAGTAAAATGAGAAACAACACTGATTTTTTTTTTTTGCTGATGCAAATTTACAGGACAACAGATAAATTGTGGTACACTTGTGTCATGTCTTAAGCACCATCAAGCAGTTAAAACAAATGAACTGAAAATGTATCAAACAAGTGGGTAAATCTCAAAAACCTAATGTTGAACAAAACAAGTACATTGTAAAGTGATACATACATGTGATACAAATTATGTAAATTTAAAATATGCCTCCTATTACTATGGATGATAAATAAATATGTAACTATTGGCAACAACATGCATGGGAATGATAAATGCCAAAGATTCGTTATACTTCTACCACATCAGCTACCAGTAAGTAATTGACATTATTTGAGAGTGGAATCAGTGTCAGACACTGCTACAAATAATTTACAGATACTTAATTCTACTATTAAACGACCACAACAATCTTATAAGATAGATGCCATTATTGTTTCAAGTTTATAGACAAGGAAACTGGGGCACAGAGATATTTAAGTAATCTGTCTTTGTTATATAACAAATACATGACAATGCTGGAATTTTAACCCTGTTCTTAACCAGGATGATAATAGTTTCCTCTAAGGAAAGAAAGAATGGGAATTAGGGAAGGCATATAGAAGGCTTCAAGGAAATATTTCATTTCTTTAAAAATTCTGAAGAAAATATGGTAAAATGTTAAAATTTAATAAAACTAAGTAGGGGATACCATGGTTCATTCTATTACTCTCTTTAACTGTCCATGTATTTATATGAGGAGGAGGAGGAGGAGACGGTACAGGAGGGGAAAGAAGGATGAGAAGGAGGAGGCAGAAGAGAAGGAGATGGAAAGAGACACGCACACACCCTGCTAGCAGGGAAGGAATGAATTGGAATGAGGCAAACCGGAAGCAAGGGAGCAAGTAAGAGATGCTTCTCTAGCCAAGAGATTACAAATATGATCAAGACATGTACTGCCACTTGGTGGCGATATACCTAAAAACGACTCAAACCATTTTATTCATGAAAAATCTGCATAATATGCCTAAGAGTTTACAAAGTAATTTCTACATATATTACCCATTAAACATTCCCGATAACCCCGTAAAGCAGGTAATCGTATTATCCCCTCAGAAACCTGAGGCTTAAAGAAGCCTAACTTGTCCAAAACCCCTGCAGCTAAGAGGTGCTGGTATCATGACTCAGACTCATCCACTGACTTAAAACCACTTCTGCCTCTCAAACACGAATAGTTCAAAGAGTCTCACAGCAGCCACATCCACACTAAATTAAGCAACTGACTTTAAAAATGAATTTACATGGTCCTTCGTAGCCGTCATATTCTTCAAACTTAAAACCTTCATCTCAGACATCATTTTCCGAAATCCATATTCTCAGTACTTGTGCTTGCAGAAACATCAATATTAATTCCAGCTTTAAAGTGGGAGCTGAGAGAAGCCTTCATTTCAAATTCATTTACCATAACTTTTTGACTTTGAATTGACATAATTATCAAATACTTACTGAGGTCCTCTTTTGCTAGATGCTGTCATTCCTGGCGAGCTGGGGTTATCAGTAATATTCATCTGCCTTGGAATACAGTGAAGCGGGGCGGGGGGACGCCCAAGTAATAATGTTTGCATCACCCTGGGTCACAAAACGGTGATGTTTGCACTATCAATATATTCATTGTTTACAGCCTCTCCACTTGCGGGGAGAAGCCTGCTCAAGTTCAAGCACGTGTTCTCTTTTGAAGTTGCCAAGGTTCCAATTTGACATCATTCTGAGAAAATTAACAGCTTCTCGAACTGCTGTAACTTTCTTGGAGCAGAGTCAACAGACAGAAACCCACATGTACACCTAGAAAATTCTGCACAATGACTTTGGTTTCTGAAAAGACTGCCCTTTAAAATGGACTATATTCAAATGTCTTGATAGCTGAAGTTTTGTAAGAAAATTCAATACGTGATTAGATTGATCAAAATTTGGTTATTCCTGAATTTGCCACAACTTGGGAATATGACTGAAACAGGCCACACGGATGCAGACCGAGCTGTGTTTTTTGTTTGTTGTTCTAATGTTTGGATTTGCCTTAACACTTTGGACCCATCTAATATTTTGAGGAGCCACTGCTTCATGCGCCCTCCACCAGGACATGGCCAGCAGCACCCCAACCCTCTCACCATTCAGACTACAGCAAACCAGGAGCAACGTTTGTTCATTTAATTGGGAGAAAAGCTCATCTTAATTTGTGAAAATTTAAATTGCAAAATATATTTTAAATACAGCTGCATTACTTCATTCTCTTGTGTAATCTACCCAGTACGTTTCTGTATGTTTACCCTGCATTAAGGATGGAGGTGGGTCAAGAATAAAGCGAGGGATCCTACTCTGCCTTCCTCTTCTCTACATGATGGCTTTGTGTAAACAGCTTTACGGTGAGGAAGATCTATAGATTTCGGTGTGAAAAATACAACCAACTTGTTTAATAGGTATTAAAAAAACCTAATGAACACCTTGGTTGATTTAACTTTCTCAGTGGCTTTTCTTCTACAATTTGAGACCATAGTAAGGACTTCCCAAGTCCCCCCCCCAAAAAAAAGCGTTTCTAACTAGAAAAGGGGAGAAAGACACTCATCTTTCCCCTTAATGCCCTGCATACACTACTGTTCCTAGGATGTAGAAAACAGGGTCACAACGTGGACACAGCATTCGGTGGAAATAGCAAAAGCATGTTCACACAGTGGTGAAGAAACTAGTCCCAATAGAATAGAGGGTTCAGTGGGGGCGCCATAGGAAGACAGGAGGGTGAAATAATTGAGGACCAAACAATGAGGACAACTGAATGCCAGCATATGGAGTCTGCATTATCCAGAATAGAGTGCCATTAAGATAGTTTATATTTTATTTGTGATGAGAATAATGACGGAAAGGAAGAGAAGCATATAAAAGAAATTTTGAAGGCATCTAGTCAATAGAACTTAGCAACTAAGATACCTGAATTGTAGTATATGAAAGGAACTAACACTGGTTAAGTGGCTATGTTCCAAGACCCTTTCGTTCCCAAGTTCATAAAAAAATATTAGCTGATTTCATTCTGATTTTAAAGGTATTCATAAAGTTAGAATTATTATTTGCAGATAATAGATAATGAACATGAATTTTAGGCAGGTTAACTGGCTTGACATAAGTTACACAACATGAAAATGATGGAGATCGATTTTAACACAAGTGGAACTATATAAGTGCCAGCAGGATCTTTCCAATCCACTACGTGGTCTTCTAAAGATGACTTCCGGTTTTGAGAGTTCATATAATAGAATGGTTAACAGCAAGCATGTGTCTGGAGTAGACTGGCTGGGTTTCTATTTCAGCTCCATTATGTAATATTCATTTTATCTGGGACATAGCATCTCAACTTAATTGTCATTTATAAAGTCAGGATAAAAATAATGCTTACCTCAAAGGGTTATGGAGAGAATTAAGCACTTAGAAAAATAAGCGTATCTGTAATAGTGTCAACAATAAAAATAACGGGAAAAGACCACTTAAAACAGTGCCTGGAAAAAGAGCATGCATTCATGAAGTGCTCATTGTCCTCGTTATTATTCACTCCTTTGTTCAAACAAAGAATGGTGGTGTTAGAGCCAGAGAATATCTCTCTATTGTGCTAGGCAAAAGTCAAAGCCTGTTAGGTGCATTAAGAAAAAAATTCAAATTTTAATCTTTTAAGTTAACATGCTTTTATATTCCCTATTAAATGCAATGCAAAAAAATCATATCATTCCCTACTAAACACAATGCAAAAGTATGTTTCGCATCACTTTGACCTCCTGACTGAAGTTAAAAACATCTGTAAGTCTGGGACCACCGGAGTCCCGGATGGCAGATTAATAGAGGGAGACTCCTATAGAAATCTCCAGGCCATCAACTCCAAAGGTTGTTGTAATCCTCTTTTAATCTTTTCAGGGGAGAAAAAATCATCTTTAGATAAAGCCTGTTCCCATTAGACCTTAGGTAAACCAAAATATAAATAGCAAAGTCTTTAAACAAATCATTTCAACCAAGTAATCTATGAGTTCTATTTACTGCCTACAGTGCAATCATGGAAACATCATACAATAGTAGGGCTGTATCAAAGCTTTTACTATCTTGTTTAGGACACTGGACATCATTTCAATACCCACCTCTCCCATAAATAAAGAAGCAGGAAATGCCATATGACTGGCCTCAAGCAAAATGGAGAAACTTTAACAAAAACACCCTCCATAGCAATGATGGTAATTTTCAGGAAGCAGATATAAAAGAATATATGCTATGCAAGAGAATAATATTGTCAGTATAGAGCATCTAAAGTATTTTATATTCCCAAGGACAAGAGTAAGAGAGACTCAAGACCAGCAGCCAAAGACAGATCCTTGAAGAACACTTAGCTAAACTGTAGGAAGAAGAACAGAGTCAACAAAAGGAGATGCTGAAATGATAAAAGAATTAACAGCAACATGTTGCTTGTAAGAGGTTAAGGTGGCCAAAACTTCAAGGACCCAGTAGAGAAGTCCAGGAAAATGAGAATTTTAAAAAAGGTTAAAAAGTGTAAATAAGAATTCCAGAAAACGGCCTTTTTGAGTAGAGTTTCAATAGAATTATGGGAACGGATATACTACTTTTTAGGGGACTAAGAGGGAAATGGATAAAGAAATTAAGGCAGAAAAAAAACGTGCCTCTTATTTAAGAAGACTGGCAATGAAACCAAGGAAATACCACAAAATTGCCAGTGCAATTCAAGAGAACTGTATCTAGAAATTGTAAACGCAAAAGCATGTCCTGCCAAGTCACTTTCACACATAGCCAAATATTGATTTCATCCCACCTGTTCTCAAATTTTCAAACGAGTAATTTAGTGAAGGAGTTCTTTAAAAATGTGTATTTTGATGTTCACCATCCAGATTTCTACCTGATTTAGGCAGAACTTTAAAAACCCTATAATATAATATTTTACAGAATCAGAGAGTAACAATACTTTGGGGGGGTAGATTATAATGATTGGCACTAGTTTGATTTTTTAAACTAAGTTTCAAGATATGGCATTTTCAGATAAGAATTGGTATTGCTCTAGGTCTTAAATTTGCTGCTAAAAGAGTCTTTGTAAACTGAAGTTTCATAAATCTAATTATAATGTATATGTGCCTAGAAAGTTTGCTATTTAAAGCAAACATTTTTCTAGCTACATCAACATTTAATCTTAATTTTAAACAAATCTGTTTTCTCACTCATATTTAGAAGCAACAAACTGCCAGTATGTATACAACATTTACAAATGCAACTTGAATATTCTTCAAATAACTGGTGTTCCATGTCAGCATCACATAAAGTCAAACTAACCCACCTTGACTTGTATATTGACCTTTCTCTCAAGACATTAGGATAATAACTTTCCTTTCTTCTGTTATTTTGTAGTAGAGGAAATCCAATAATAAATTTGTTTTAGACTTTTCTGATGTTTTATTAGTTTTCCCTTGCAGCCTTGTTCTCCTCAGAATCCAGAGACACTTCCATGAAGCTAGTCTAGACCTGCTTCATTCATAAAAGTGGTTGCAAATGACCACTGTGAAAGGCATATTACAAAACTCAGAGGTCACAAATCATGCCTGTGGGCCTGTTTTTGTAAATAAAGTTTATTGGAACACAGCAAAACTCATTCATCTCTGCACTATCTAGTTCCATTTTCCTGCTACAACAGCCTAGTTGAGTAGTCCAGACAATGACCATATGTCCTGCAAAGCACATATGTACTATGTCCCATATGTACTATGTCACCCCTGAAGTAAATGAATTGGATATAAACAATAGCAAATGGGCATTATGAGGAGCCCATAAGGTGCACTACATCTGAAGCACCTCACAATTATTACCAAGTGGAAAACATTTGAAAACACTGGAAATTCATATTTTATATGAAATCTTCAATATTTAAATGTTAGCTACTAATTGATTTTTTAAAAATGAGTTAGCACTGTATATCAAACAAAATTAATCTACTACCTGGATCTATCCTTTGAAACTTCTGAAATAGCCCTTAATATCTACCATAATAGCTACCTCAATCACTGAGCCACACCATCGAGTATGATTTGGGTCTTCTGATAAGAGATCTGCACCTTTACAGGTGATCTTTGGCAGCAGTATACAATTAGTCAAAGGTATTTTCAAATAGACACCTTAGTGACAAATTGCTTTTTCAAAGAAATAGAGTTACGCTTTAAACTATTTTAATGAGTGTAGAAATTCAATAGCAACATTTCCACCCTCACCCTGTTTTTATCTAAAAGTAACAAAGAAATGAACTGAAATTTAGATAATGCATAAAAGAGCAAACTCTGCAGATGGGTTTTTAAAATTCTTATTAAGTGAAGGAAGGGCACAGAATGTGAGATGAGCTTATTTATCGAAATGTCAAAAATAACTTTCAACATATGCTGAGAAACCCTTTTCTTTGCCACCACTTGAGCTGGCTTTATACTCTGGTTTGACACTTTCCCCTAAAGCTTTCTCTATTTTGGCTATAAACAGAGTCGAATAGAATTAGATATTCTTTTTTTAAAAATAGATGGTGTGGTATATAAAGTTTTTGTCACAGGCCCTGTCTGTGGACTTAATTTAAAGGTTTAATACTCTTCACTAGTTTCCAAGCCTCCCAGAATCCCAGGAGAGAGAATTGAGAATGCCCATGTAAAATAATATTGCCAAACTCCAGTACCCATCTCCGCTGGAAATGCTAAGCAAAGTCACTAAATAATAAAAACTAGGTTTATTTTTAAAGTATAAGCATTTTAATATTTGGTAGGTTTGAGAATTCTAGGAGACTAAGCCGTCATTCTTATCTAGTCAAAAATCCTTTCCTGATTATAGCTGTGACTTAAGGTGCATCTCCAAAGCCCGGGAATGCCACAGGCGTGCCTCAGCCCTGAAATGAAGGGGTTAGGGCTTCAACACGTGAATTTCAGGGGACACATGCAGTCTATGTACCCTCCTAGGAGCAGTTGGATATACAAGTTCGACGTCTGGAGGGCTGCCCTGCGGTCCTGGGGTTGGTTTTTAACCCAGGGCACTGTACTCTCTCTCATGGATCCCAAAACCTGCCCAAAGCTTTGGGAAAAAAAAAAGTCCTTTCATTACACATTCCCTTGAATCATATTGATCTGAGTGTGCTGTTCCCTGCTAGGACCACAACTGACATAAGCATATGTAGCATATAGAGACAAAAAAGACTTAATAATGGATTTGTGTGGAATGTGAGAGAAAAAGCAAGCATTTCATCTATATGCTCCTTCATCTTCACTTCCACAAGGAAATGCATCTAGTCTCATAGAATTCTGAAATTACTTGATATACTTATCAGAATTATATATATTTAAACATATGCAATTTTTCCAATTTTAACTAGAATCTCAAACACTCGCGAAGCAATCAGTGATCAAAGTTGTTAGACTAAAAGCTAATAAACACAGCACCCCCTTCCCAGCCCCCGCCTCAAAAAAGCTATAAAAGAGTCATTAAGACAACACTGTCATGAATATGAGCCCACCTAGCTGGAGATAAAGCACGGAAATAATTCAGCTCTCCAAAAGTCATTATTCTACTGGAGCTATTGATAGCACTTGGGAAGGATGGTATGATACCAAGCACAAACATGCTTATGAATGTAAAGGAGGGTCAGGTTAGCCACAAGAAGAGATGAGACTTAAACTGGGAAACCTTTAGAAGAATGTGATCTGATCCAATTTCTGGAAGCAATGAACAGTATGAAATGGCAGAAATGAAAGATAGGAAGCAGCGTCTCTATGAATATAAAAATTAATGGCGATTCCTAGAAGGCCCCATTAACCTTAAAAGTGAAACCAAATGATGGTAAAGAGAAGAAATCTATGAACATATAGTGTAATGCCTTCAGGATGCCTGGGTTCTGCTTCCCATCCAACTAGAATCCTATAACTTTTCAAATTTATTACTTAATATCTCCAACCTTTCATTGCCTCTTTCATTATTTTTACAATGGGTTTATGCTGTTTCATTCAGAACTATTTTGAAGATTAGAGAATAAAGTACTAAAAAATCTGAAACAAGTCAGAATGTGTCCTACATGTGTTATAATGATTACTAAAATAATTTCTACATCGTTTGCATTGATGTCTTGTCAGTGTATAACAATTATACAGTGCAGGTCTCTTCTCTGTTAAGCATCCTGTGTCAATAGCTTGGTGGAGCCACTTATCAATCAAAAGCTGAAGTCTTGCATTCTCACTGGCATAGATTTGCTCTCTTATATTCCTCCAGTACATCCTATGGATCACAGACAATGAAACTGACTCTGGCTGGTGAGTCACAACAGGGGTTGTTGGGAGGATGATGGGTAGCCCATGGGTTTGCTGGAAGGGCTGGAGAACCCAATTCCTAGCTAAGCTGCCAAGAATGATGGCTGAAACCTTGTTGCAGAACTGACTCCACTGGCATTGCCTCTACCCAAATCCAGATGCCACTGCTAGCATTGCTGACAGAAACTAGAATTCACTGCAAATATAATGGCAGACAGCCTCAATGCTACTTCTGTGCCAAGAACATGACCTTGAATCCACTGACCCTCTGAAAGTTGTGTCCCTTTCCCACTCCAACTAAACAGATTCCTTGTGGAGGTCAAGAAGCTCATTTCCAAAGGCAAGAGTAGGGCAGTGTATCAGTCTGCTCGGTCTGCCACAGCACAGCACCAGACTGTGGTTTAAACAACAACAAAAATAGTTTCTTATAGTTCTGGAGGCTGGAAAGATCAAGATTCTGCCAGGGTTCGGCTGTTGGGAAGAGCTCTCTTCCTGGCTTCTTGCATATGGGTTCTATCTTACTGTGTGTTCACATGGCCTTCCCTCCAGATGCTTGCAGAGAGCGAGAGGGAGAGGAAAATCTCTCCCTCTTAGAAGGCAGTTCTATCAGATTAGGACCCCACCCTATGACCTCACTAAACCTTCCTTACCCCATAAAGATCCTATCTCCAAATACAGTCTCATTGGGGGTTGGGGCTTCAACCTATGGATTTGGGGAGGATATAATTCAGTCTATAGCAGGCAGGTATCTAGCAGATGAAGCCCAGGACACATGCTGGGAATTGAATACAAGGATCTTCATGAAACTGGAAAGGGTGAATATGGCAAGAAATCCCCAAATATAGTCATGTTGTTCAAAGAATTCTAGGTAGAGAGACTATATAACAAGTGTCCCTTTTATGTGGTAAACAGGATTCCAGAATATCAGACATGGAACCACCCTCTTCATCAAACTAAGCTCTCTATTGGCAAAACAAAGCCATATAACCTGCATAACTGCTGCTTAAATGATCCATAAATGAGATCTAGGAAAATATCAGGACAATGAAGATGCTTAGTTTTATAAACAATAGAGTGATGTTGAAGAGTAGAGAAAGGGAAGGAGGGAAGTAGAGGGGGCAGGAGAGAAGAGAAAGGGAGGAGGAGGGAGGGGGAGAGAGTACACTTAGCAAGAAATGTAGGTGCTGTCAAGATGGGAATTGAATACAAAGGAACCTAATGAAACTGAAAAGGTTGAATGACACTGGAAAGGTCGATCACCTCAGCAGAGCCGGTCACTGTGGCTAGTTGGTAGCTAGGATGAAAACCCCTTTATTCATCCATCCATCCACCCATTCATATTCCAGACTCTGGTCTCAGCCTGGGAACACAAAGATTCTGCCCTAAAAGAGATTGCATTACAGTACAGAAACATACATTTAAAAGCTAATGGGAAAGTGTGTCAAGTACTAAAACAGGAACTATATACAAATGAAAGAAACTCCTAAGCCTGTCTGCTGGAATCAAGATAGTCATTAAGGGAAGACTTAACTGAATGAGTCAGGATTAACCAAGCATGTAGGCTGTAGGGAGGGAGATGCAGACTGAATTTGGGAGGTGCATTATGGTGTGCGTAGGGCAAATGAGCAGTCAGTGTTGTTGAAGCTTCATCTATGATGAGGGGAACACGGCAGATAAGGCCAGGGAGGTTCCCAGAGACCAGATCACCAATGACATTTTGTGTCCTCTGCAGAAGGTGCAATTTATGCTCAAGGTAATGGGGAGTCATTTAAAAACATAATTGAACAGGAATAGAGTTGGTGAAATGTACATGTTAAAAAGAATTCTCTTACTGAACTGTGGAGGATAGACTAGAAGGGTGAAACCGAGTTTAAGTGGACCAGAAAAAAAGACTAATACAATTCTTGAGCATCTATTCTCCCTGCTTCATATGATTGCTGAAAGGATTAAATGAGAATATACTTGTGAATGTCAAAGGACACTATAAAACATCAGACAATGTAACAGAGCACGAGAATGAGGTGGTAAGGATTTGACTTTGTGTGATTCTACTGTCCTTTGCCCAAGGAGGATCTTCACCCTATACCTGTTGATCCCCCACCTCCAGGGATTCTGACCCAGCAGATTGGGATGGGCCATTCAGATATTAAGGAAACGTCCCAACTGAGTCTGATAAATGCGGATCTATTTCTTTGAAGAGCCGGCATTCTTTACAAACCAGTGCAAGCACAACTGTTGGGTTTTTCTTCATGGAACTGAATAATGGTTTAGCCCGGAGACCAACCAGTATGCAGTAATCTATTAATTACCTAATGCAGGGTGAGATCCTTTAAATCAGCACATGTGGTCACTACAAGCCTGGAGTCATTCGGCTCAGGCTCAACAAGAAATGATGACAAACGCTTGACTTGCATGACATGTCTCTTTCCTTCTGGGTCTGGCTGGCAGTATTCCACCCAAGTTTTCCTACAGCTGTAGTTTAAAATCGTCCAGGTCTGCTGAGAGATAACGTCATGTTCCTCAAACCAGATGGATTCTACTCCTGAGAGGCATGTCCAATGTTTATTTTCTTCCCAGGCCCAGAGGAATTAAGAAGACTGGCAGGAAATAAGCATTTAGTGTTCACATTTCCACTCAGGTGCATTCCTACACCTGAGAGGAATCCCAGGCACTGTTGTGCGGGACGGCCAGATGGGCTTCTGCCTGATTTCATTTCACTGCACTGCTCTTTTCATTCAGGGACTACATTGTTATATTTTCTGTGTATGCCTGGTTAGGCTCCCACAGGTTCGGGGTCTAAATAGAAGGGATCTGTCTATGAATGGCAATTTGGTAATTCAAACTTAAGTGAGGCCCAGTGTGGAGATACACAAACATTTATTTTTATTTAAAGGTTCAGAGTAAGGGGTATATTGAAATCTATAAAATCTCATCTATTTCAGCAAAAGGGTGCATAAATAGCATGCCAGAAGAAGCAAATTTCACAAGTATGGGATAACATATGGTGCAGCTCCACAATAATTTCAAGCCCTTCGTTTAATAAATCCTCATCAAATTATGCCGATCTCTTGGGAAGGTGGCAATTGTGCAGGGCTCTGAGCTGGGCAGCAGCCCCATTTCAGAACCACTGCAATGGAAACTCAGCAGAAAAGTATTACGTTGGGTCAATCTGCAGACAACACAGTTATATAGCCAAGGTAATTTCCACATCTCTGACAATTATACCCACTTACAAAAGCCACTATTGTAAAGACCAAATAAAAATTTCTACTACCATGGTTCTGAAACACATTTGCCTCTATCTTCCTATTTGTTATCCAATTTTACAAGAAATCTCAATTAAAAGAAAAAATGGTAAGAGTAATCAGAAGTTGAAATAGATAGAGTGGAGTATAAGACAAAAATACTAGCCTGGAAGTTAGACTATATGGTTCCAATCTTGGTTTAAAGTGCCTGGGGGAAGAGACAGGTTCTGGCTCTGTCAGAGAGTTTTGTCATTAAGTCTAGGTAACCTTGGCTCTGACCTGGTAACTCAGTTGGTTAGAGCATCATCCCAATAGGCCAAGGTTCAGGGTTCGGTCCCCAGTCAGGACACATACAAAAATTACAAAAATCAGCCAATGAATGCATAAATAAGTTCCCATCTGGTCATCTGAGCATCTGCTGGCACCAGCTACTCATTCATGGCCCCTGACAAAGCCTCCAGTGTTCAAGTCCCCAAATGTCGCCTTTCTGTGCCAAGCCTCTGCCAAGCCACCAGTTCTCTGGAAATTTCGACAAGCCCTCTGGGACTTGGGCACTCTGGCTGTTTTCTTCAGATCTTGCTGGAGCAAAGAACTCTTGGAGTCTGCCTTCCAGTCCACACAGTAAGACCCCTTCTTGACCAGAAAGCAGATTACCATAAAGGAAAACACTTCTAGGAGGATTTTTAAAATATTATCCTGGTTTAGTAATATCTAAAACTATCTCTCACATATATACTTAACTTATCTGAACTTCTGTCTCCTCCTCTATAAAAGGAAAGGCTTGTATATGCATACTCTTGAGATTCTGTCCTTCCATTTATAAAATTCTCTATTCATAAATCCTATGCCCGGGTGGGATCTGGTAAGAAGTCCAACAAATGGATATTCTAGAATATGGAAACAGACAACGGGTGGAAATAGAGAATAGCAATCAATGTCAGGGACAATGAAAGCCAACCAACAAAGGTTACCTGAGGAAACACTGGCAGGAAAGGCAACAGGTACAATATGCATAGATACCACCTTGAAACCTACAACAACTAACTGTTGGATCAAGAGAGCTTGCTAGCAAGAGCCCAGACACCAGACCAGGATTTAGACACATAATGTCGGCACCTAGGGAGTCAGGGGGAAATGGAGATGAAAAAGGCAGAGTTACCCTCTTACGAAGAGTCAAGTAAGTGACAGGTCATGAAGTCAGAACTTCGGCACAATAAGCAGGACAGCAGTAAAGTTTGCAGAACTGGGACACAGGAGCAGAGCCAGAGTAACAGCAGGAATAAAGAGATTCTGAATCCCAAAACGTTAGGTTAAAGCTCCTTAACTGCCTCCTGCTTAGGAATTCGTTCAAGAGACTCTGAGAGTCTGCCATTGGGAAGCGAGGCTTGAGGAGAACAAGCTTGCAGAGTCTGGAAAACAGGCAGAATTAGACTTAATTTGCAATATGTTTGGGGGCTCCCATGATTAATTCCAACAGAAGAGATATTCTGGACCTGTGCCTTTTTAAACTGAGAAATATTTGTCAAGGCATCTGCAAGACACTCTATTCTTTTATATCACAATTACAGTCTGCCTATGTGAGGAAGAAGTAGTATAAATTTCCATTTTAAAAATCTTATGCTATTTTCCATTGTACCTTTACTCTATAACCTTTTCAAATTGCAGCATGACATACATCTGAAAAAATGCACAAATCATAAATGAATTATTACAACGTAAACACACCTATGTAAGCTTTACCCAGGTCAGAAATAGAACACAGCCAGCAACTCAGATGTTCTCTTCACGCCTCATCCTCATCTTTTAAGATGTAGTTTTTTGAAAATGTGTTTTGAGAAAGAGACTTGTTACCTTTAAGAATCAGAAGCAGTTCCAGGGACCTACCAGATGGGCCACGTTCACACCAGGACCCGGTCATCCTCGAGATGTACCACGTGCTCCTGGGTAAAGACTTCCACACCAACAAGCACGTGTGCGAGGAGATGCCATTCTCTGCAGCAAGAAGCTCCGCAACAAGATAGCGGGCTCTGGCACACATCTGATGAAGCGGATTCAGAGAGGCCCCGTGAGAGAGATCTCCATCAAGCTGCAGAAAGAGGAGAGAGAATTATGTTCCTGAGGTCTCAGCCCTGGATCGGGAGGTCACTGAAGCTGATCCTGACAAGAAGGAAATGCTGAAGCTCTTGGACTTTGTCAGTCTGCCCAACCCACAGGTCACTCAGCCTACAGTTGGGATGAATTTCAAAACACCACATAGAGACGATTGAATCTTTCTGCTGTGCTACAGTATTATTAATAAACCATGGACAACCAAAAACATAGAAGAATCAGAAGCAAATGTGAAAATGCTTGAAGCATGCAGAAATCAGTGAAAAAAACAAACCGAAGGACAATTGCAAATTAACCGTTGTACTAAATCCAGGCTTCTAAGGATAAGTAGCTGGAGGGCAGAGTGGATTGAGGTGGAAGAAAGATAATCTCTTCATGGAAAAGTGCCATTCAGTCCCACTTGCTCTTTGGTTTGTGATGTGCAGAGGAGAGGAGCAATATAGTGTTATTTGAAGGTGGACTTAGGTTAATTAAAAATGTATGTTGTACCCTTTAGAACCACCACAAAAAAATTTTTTAAAGACGTACAACTGACACACTAAAAGAAAAGATAAAATGAAATCATATAAAATGTTCTATTAAAACCAGTGAAGTTAGGCAGGAAGTAGAAACAAAATATAAACACAATGAATGAATACAACGTGGTTAAAAACATGGTAGATATTAATCCAACTATATGAATAACCTCTTTAAATGTAAAGAGTCTAAACATACCAGTCAAAAGACAGAGATTGTCAGAGTGAATTCTAAAAAGGATCAGCAAGTCTATGAGAAGACTTGTCTATTTTAGTACAGTAACTCAGGTGCACTGGTGTTGAGTTCTTCTATATCCCTGCTGATTTTCCTTCTATTGGTCCTACCAATGATTAACATAGGAATGTTGAAATATCCAACGATAACTGTAGATTTATCTATTTTTCTTTTGTTCTGTCATCTTGGCTCCATGAATTCTGAAGCTCTGTTATTTGGGATTCATACACTTTGGATTATTACATTCTCTTCTTCAATAACTCTTTTGTCATTATCTGATGCTTCTCTTTGTCCTAGTAAATTTCTTCACTCTGGCATCTGCTTTGTAGCATACTAGTATAGCCATTCCACATTTCTTTTGATTAGTGTTTACATCATACGTTTTTCATTTTTTAAAGTTCAACCTACCTACATAATTATATTTAAAGTCAATTTCTCTTGCGGGGGAAGAATTACTATAAATATCGGCCTTTTAGGAGTTAGTTGCCATTGAAATCAATTTCTTAAAGATAGCATATGGTTGGGTCATGGTTTTTTAAGTGAGATATAATTAAAGTAACATTATATTAGCTTCAGGTGTACAATATAATGATTTGATATTTGGATATATTGTGAACTCATCACTTCAATGAGTCTCATTAACATCCATTACTACATATAGTCACAATTTTTTCTTGTGATGAGAACTTTTACAATAAACTCTTAGCAACTTTCAAATATACAATGCAGTGTTATTCACTATAGTCACGTGACATCCCCAGGATCTGATTGTTTTATAACTGGAAGTTTGTACCTTTTGAGAACCTTCCTGTATTTGTAACCAACTCTACCAATCTCTGTCCTCTTCAGTCAGCTGTTGAGCCCAACCAGTGAGTTTTTATTTCATGCACTACACATTTCAGTTCTAAAATTTCTTTGAAGTGAGGTCTCCAACTCCAGTCATGCCTTCAGATGACAGAAGCCCCAGCCAACATCTTGAGTGAAGCATAACAGAGACCATGAGCTATAACCACTCATCTAAGCCATTCCTGACTCTGAATCTGTAAGACAATATGTTCGCTGTTTTAAGCCACTGAATCGTGGCATAACTTTTCATGCATCAATAGACAATAAATATACCCTTTATGCTGTCCATGCTAGATTTTACAGAGACAAATATATTAGGAAGACATCAGGGATGTATTTCATTGTACCACTTTTATCAAACAAATCAGTCTTCAAGAAGATTATGCCCAAATTATATAAAAATGATATCGATTAACACTAGCCCAAAGATTTTTTTTTTTGGCCTCTTCTAATGGTGGATTTTTATATACCCAATCTACCTGTCAGAGATAAGGTATGAATTGAGAACTTAAATTCATTTATGCAATGAACTATATCATTAGGCCATCTTGGAAATATTCCCAAAATATAATTCGCCAGAGCCACTAGATATCACCTATAACTCAGGGGTGGACCCTTGACTTTTTAATATTTCTGGTTTAAACAATCTACAGCTGCAATGTCTCCTACCTATTTCAACTAAGAAACTGATATCTAAAGCCTTCTATGGGAAAGCAATACCATTTTATTTAAGAGATGTGGGAATACATCTTATCAGAGATACTTTCATCTGCTTCATGTCCCTATCCACTTGGAAAATTAGCAAGCTCTTCGAACAATGAAACAAATGCCACACAGCGGAAGCTCTTTTCAGATTGAGCTTTTAACCCTCAGTCATGAAGGGACACCTGAGACTAAACATTTGACAGTACAGTTTAAACAACCAACCCATATCACAAATAATTACTGTTGCTCTTTCTACCACCACCCACCTGTCCAGGCAGAGGAAGTTAATAACAAAACGGCCAAATGTGCAGGCCAACAAAAAACTGTTTAGAAATCCTGATTTCCAGTTTGAAAGCACCTGTTCCTGGCATAAACTATCCAGATGTAAGGTGATCTTATAGTTTATTCTGGGACCAAATAGATAATATCTGATTATTCAATGTCTATGAAGTCTTGGTTATGCTTCTGTCATTCAAAGTCATACAAAGGAAATATAATTTGTGTGTATCCATGCACTGCTGAGACAGATGGGAAGCACAGCAGGTCGGTAAATACTGGCATTCTCCTCCATGAATACCTTCAAAACAAAGGTCAAAGATAAAGTACTAAGTAAAGCGAATGCAGATAGGCAGAACATCTGTTTAAACACAATGATAAAGAAAATATTCATTGCTTTTTCAAATAGATTTCTTTCTCTCAACTTATCAATGATCATCTGCTTAATTCTCCATTCCTTGCAGCCTATCACATTCGCTTTCTGATTAAAATTAATAGCTTGATAAAGTACAATTAGCCACAAGGAATAATTTGTGGCTTCTCCTTTTTTTTTTTAGAAATTACTAACTTTGCAAACATACGGGCAGTTAACAAGGTCTTTAGAGATGGCCTAACCTGATTTAGAAGGAAGGCACTTTAAGAAAAGCAACATTTGAAATATCAAATTATTCTTGCAAACTTGCAAGAGCAGATTAGAACTTCTATGGATTGAGTCAGGAGTTTCCAACAAGCTCTACTTCTGGTTCACAAAAGAGACTATTTTGCAAGGAATAAAGAAATCAATATGTTTCTCTTAGTTTATACCCTCCTTCTCATATGCAACCTGCGATGCTTCTCACTTCCTTCCTTAAATCACTTCACCTCCCCAGCATTGATAACAGAGAACCATCTTTAGTCTTTCGCTCTGTTATGTTTCTTCTTTTCTATTGCATGCAACCTCCTCCATTTTAGCATTTTCTTCCAATTAGTAGTTCAACAGATTCTGATTTAGGTAAGGTCCAGGCCCCAGGCTTACTTCTTCACTTATCTCATAATTTTTTATTGTATTCTGGACATTGTGTATGAAAAGACAGTGAAGAATGAAATATAATGTTTTATTTTCAGGAAATGAAAGTCTTCTTCTATGTCTGAAGGCTATGGTGGAAGGTTAAGCATTCACATTACCCCAAGAGTTGAGCTGAGTTTGGGCTGAGCTGCAGTTTTAATTAGACTGAGTTCACTCCAAGAGCCCAATTTCCAACTTCCTGCAATACTATCAGAAATCAACCCCTTTGATCTTAACAGTATTTGAAATGGGAGTGGGACTGGGTCACATTTTCAGATAGTTTTGGCTCATCATTGAATTCAAATGCAGAAGAGCCATAATCAAAATAATGTGAAAATGTACAAGACTGTGCAAAAACATTACCTGCTTTCTAGCCTCTCTTCTATACATTCTTGGCAAAAATTTTGGTGGGGAAAGGGTATAGCAAAGGAATGTTATTTTCAGACTGAATCTGATTTTGTATAGATTCCATTTTATTCCACCACACAGTCATTAAAAGATTTAGCTTCATCCCTGCAAAATCCTATATAATAAAAGGCTAATATACAAATTGTCCCCTCAACCAGGAGTTCGACCAGGGGGCGGGCTGGCTGGCCAACCACCCTCAGCTCCTCTCCCCCGGCCGGCCCTGCCCCTAATCGACTCCCCCCCCCAACCCTGATCAGGGTGGTGCAGGCCAGCCAACTGCCCGAGGTCCCTCCCCCCAGCTAGCTGGCCCCAATCAGCCCCCCCCCCCCATCAGGGCGGACAGGCCCTACCCCACCCATGCACGAATTCGTGCACTGGGCCTCTAGTCTCATATACTGTCCAATCAATGGCTCCACTTGGACATACTGGCACTTTCCCTTGGGTATGAATCTATTTGATCATCTGCAAGGGACTTCTCTCTCAGGAATTCTGTTCATCAATGCTTCATTGTTTACTTCATAACCTGATAGAAAAGCATGATTTTTATATTATTTGTTTTTATTTCTTGTTACCATGGGAACAAAGGTCTTTTGCAACTGGAAGTACAAATCCACTCTTTCTAGATACACTGATTCATCAACCCATGAACCTTATTTTGAGAAATCTGCTAGGCGATTGTTTGCACCATCGACCACATTGAAAGAAATCTGTTTAAAGTCAGAACTAAGAGATTGTTTTTATATTCCCTATAGGCTGAGGTACACACACAGGCCAAATAAAAAAAGAAAACAACAAAAAAAAACCCTCTTCTCTCATCAAGCTATTAGAACTATCAGCCAGTAAGAATCCTTTATAAAACATTCCTTCTTGGTTTAGATGGATTTTATTTCAAGTTTTATTATTGCTCACTCAGAGCTTATCCCCTTTCTTCTCTCTATTGAGAATATTGAAATAAGGCTTGTCCTCAAAAAGTGCATACTAAAGCCATCTTCTATTATCCCTCTAAGAGTTAAATGGATATTTTTTAAAATTAATGAATACACTTAATCTCTATTATATCCAACAAGAAACAGAGAATGCCTATAACAGTGTCTAGCCCTTAGTGCATGCTCAGTAAATATTCTTAATGAATAAATGGTACTGCTAGTCTGGTTCCTTCTGTTTGTCTTTATTCTATTTCTTACTTCCCAATTTTATTTCTCCAAATCCTAGCCAGAATAATGTTCCTATCCTTTTCAGTTTTCTATTCAAAAACCTTTCATAGCTTTTTTCCCCACTGAATCAATTTGAATTCCCAATGTGACTATTAAGGTTTTCTACAAGAAAGCCTCCGGCAATATTTCAAACTTACTTCTTGGCATGTATCTTGGGTTCCAACAAAAATGGAACAATATTCTCTAGGTTTTTGTGGGGTTTTTTACTTTTCCATCTCTACATGATTATGTCTGCACCCGATGAAAATTCTTTTTTTTTCTCATTTCTCTCTTGAGCTATCAAAATCCTATGCACCCTTTAGTACTCATTTCAAATGTCACCATCACCTTGACATACAGCCTGATCCATGAAATTGGACATGACCCCTCTCCTTATTCTTCCCACAGCATATGGCTTGTACCTCTCCAAAATGTTTGCTTAATTTCATATTATTATTATTATTATTATTATTATTGTAATATATTTTTTATTTATTTCTGAAACCAGAAAGTGAGATCCTTGAAGGCAGAGGCTCAGCTAATTCCAGGAACAATTACAATGCATTGTGTTTACTTACGTTTTTATACAACCATTTCTTTAAAATATGAGCATTTTATAGCTGGATTTGTATGGATCTCAATGACTTTCCATGTTCTCACCTTATATCATAGACAAAATATATGAGGCTTCAAGAAGTTTAATGAATTGAACTGAATCTCATCAAATGTAAACAAACCTGAATATGAACTCTTAAAGTGATACTTACTTAAGTGATTCCATGTTAGATTAGACTAAGCATGGTTTAAGGAAGAGAAACTATGCTCCACAAATTTTTATTGTTTTCCATGTGGCAATTAGATTCACCAGAGTAGAATGTCCCACTTAGATTTTCATCTGAATGAAATAACTCTAACAGAGTCAATCAAGATAAACCTTTACTCTTCTTAGTGGCTCTTTTGGGGTAAAAATGCAAAGTTTACAGAGCATTGATACGACGAAGACATTTCAGGACATGCGTTATTACCCAATTATACATCTTGCAGTAATAGGCACTTTTAAATAGTCTCATTCTAGGCCTTTTAAACAATTTTTAAAACATGAATTCCTTTATTAAAGTTAATGCCAGATTTTAATTCTGAACATACTGTATAATATTTTGACCTGCATAACAAGGCCTCCTTGCAAGCAATCAGAAGGTATTATTAATGCCATAAAACTCTGCCCTTACATACCTTTGTGTCTTCCTTCAAGGAATATCAGTGCCTCTCTGCTGGGTACTCAAGAGAAACCCAATGTATAAAGAGGCCTGGAGGGCTGGTGAGTGACGAGCCATAAAACAAAGGGGTGACTAGTTCTCACCTGTGACACACGAATTCACACAGGCTTGTTTTAAAAGCAGAGGGCCTTCAAAACAAACATATAAATGACCGGCCTTCAACTCCAGTTTGGATTCAGTTTTGACTGTTCTAAATGTGCTCTTTTATTTTGTAGAGCAGCCTGGAATTCATCAGAGACAACCGAGGTCAGCACTGAAAAAATCAATACCCCTCTGGGCACCCATTCCCTTCCCACCTCCAGCTTTCCTGTGCTACTACTCGGACTTTCTACCGATAGTGCAGCATGCGAGCCACGTGCTTACATGTGTATCTGAGGTCAGATGTTGCCCAAGAGAACCGGAGAAGTCTGGACTAACTCTCTGCATATGAAAATCAGTAGCCTCAAACTTATGGGCTGTTTATTCAGATAGAATCACAGTCAGCCTCCTGGAGTCTGGACAGAAACTCCTTCCAAACCGGGACTCTCCGTATAAGGGAAATTTTGAAATATATATAAATAGATGTATGGTTGTTAGTCTGGCAATTATGGATGGGCATACACATAATTAGTGTTCAGACAGAATTCGGAGAAAACCAGAAATTACACTGAGTACTGGTATATAACCAAATATCTTCCCCAAAGACAAAGAAAAAAAAGTCTTAACAGTATCACCCATGAATATAAACGGATTTGTTGCTTGACTTCCCAAATGTTATTCAGTATGATATAACTAAAAGATCAGGTGGGTGGAGGTGGAAGAGGGTATAGGAGGAATAAGTGTTGGTGGGGGGAAAATAAAATAAAGAAAAATTACAAGAGCCAACATTTGGAAAAAATTGTTGGGGAATCAAGAAGAAGTAATTAAAAAGCATAGCTCTAGGGACACAGTAACACTTAAAAGATGAGAAGGAGGAAGAGAAGTGAACAATAGAAATTGGGCTTGAGTGACAAGAGACACTGAGCCACACCTGCCAGGGCATCATGACATTTTTAATCACTTCAGCACCCCTGTAACTTCCTTGATGTGGGCTAGGGGGACAAAAAGAATTGCTAGATGTCTACTGGGGAGTTAAATGCATATGATGTCACAGTCTTGCCTGCACTAGATTTTCTTGAAGACTGAAGAAAATCCCTTAACCTCTCTCGGCTTCATTTTAATACTTTTAACACTGAAGAATAGGACAAACCAGGAAGCACTTTAGGACCTTGGGTAAGTGAAAATGCATTTGGCATTGAAGACGATCATTATCCCATTTGTGAAACCCTTTGCTCTCTGTCTGCAAGCGAGCTCCTGCCTGCACTGAATTTCAGCGTGTCTACGAGCTGGCACTGCCCTGCATGAAGTACTTCCTGTCATCTGGGCTTGTTAGAGATTAGTTTGCAGACATTTTGTGAAAAGCATGCATAATACATACTGCTGAATACAATATTTATCATAAAACAGCTCCAGTGACTAAAAAGCATTACCCAACAGCATTCTCTGTCGTGTGAATTCCCTTTCCATCAATGTACCCAGAGTAGACTGTACATCCCTAACCACTGAGTCACATCTAGTCTAACTCCAAAGCCAAGGACGGGAGTTGGCTCAATTCTACAAGAGCATAATGGTGTTGTTCTCTGAACAGATTTGTGTGGTAAGTAAGCCTTAAGGAAAAACGGAGGAGACCAAAAAAAAAAAAAAAGATATTTTATTATTTATTTTTCCCCATCAAAGAACACCCTGCAGCCCATTTCAATTGAAGGTCAAGTCCTTTCTCATGGCCATGAGTTAGAGTTAGGGGAAGAGATATATATTTAGTTACAAGGAACATGAGCCAGCAGCTCATCTTCCCTTTCCTAATATCCATGACCCCAGGATAATAAGATTTTGAACCAATGACCATATTTGTTTCATGAGAGCCAGGCATTCTGGCCCGGTTTCCTTTGACAGCTATTTTGGTGGCACCGTTAACTCTAAAATCTGTCAGACCAAGTTTTGTCTCCCCTCCACTAATGACATTCCTGCTAAGAGTCAAAGCAGGTTTTAGCAGAGGGGAGGAGACACTGCAACTAAACCAGCCAGGGAAGTAGAGAGACCTGAGGAAAAGGGCTGAGTCCTCTCCAGGACGGCCTTCCATGTCTCTTACTCCCCCGTGGGAAAGACACTTCAGGCCAGCTGGTCAACCAGCAAATGCTTCTTTCCTAGTTCTGTTCAATGCAGGAAATGACAAGTACATGCTATCCCCTTTATCTTGACTTACGGGAGTCACTTTCTTCTTTGAGTTCAACAGTATTGTTCTTGGTGTGGAGTAGTCAGTTCTTTTCCTGTATTACCCCTCTACTGATGCCAGCATATGACAGCATCCACATTATATTAGAGAAATACTGTGAACCCCAAATGGGGACAATACCTCAACATAGATTGGAATGAAGGCATGGGCCAGATTAACAGTGGAGAAACAGGATGGGTACCGCAGCAGTGGATGCAAGCCAAAAACCCTCCTACTAAAACATTAGTAGAAAGTGACTCTAGAGCAGTGGTTCTCAACCTTGGCTGCACACTAGAATCACCTGGGAATCTTGTTAAAATCCTGATTTCTGGGCCTCATCCTCCGGAAATTCTGTTTCTTTGTTATGGGGTGGGGCCACGACATTAGTAACAAAGAAACAGAATTTCCGGAGGATGAGGCCCAGAAATCAGGATTTTGAAAAGATTCCCAGGTGATTCTAATGTGCAGCCAAGGTTGAGAACCACTGCTCTAGAGAGAAAGGGAGGAGGAAGCTTGGAATATATATTATTAATATATATTATAATAATTATATTATTAGATTCATATTTATAATATGTATAGTTCTAAATATTTCTGCTTGTGCCCTTCCCCAACCTATAAACAATATATTATGGGAATATTTCTACATTAAGTCACAAATGTCTATCTCATTTTGTTTGACATATTACTATTAGTCAATTGTAAGGATCTGCCATTACTCATTTAATCAATCACTCTGGGGCATTTTAGGCTGTTTCCAGTTTTTCACTACTGTAAACAACCCTACCTGTAATTACTTGGTTCCTTAGGATGAATGTGTAACTGAAAGAAGTAAAACTGATAGTTGAAAGGATATGCACGAATTGCCCTCAAAAAACACTGAATTGTGACAACCAGCCCCAAATAATGTATGAATGAAGTGCTGGCTTCCTAATGCATGTCAACACTGACAATTATTCATTTTTCATCTTTAGTTTTAGAACACAACATTTCATCATCATTTGTATTTCTTTGATAATAAATGAGAGTAAGCATTTTATCCCATGGTTGTTGGTCAATAGCATTTTTGTGTGTGGGTGAATGTGAAATATTTGTTTTTGGTTTTTCTTACCAATTTTCCCATTAAGGTATTGAGCTGCTTCTTAGTGATTTACAAGCATTTTTCTCTACTAAGGATAGTAACCTTAGTTACCTATTATTCATTTTTCCTAGTTTGTCAATTATTTTTTATAGATTTCAGAGCAGAAGGGAGAGGGACAAAGAGAGAGAAACATCAGTGATGAGAAAGGATCAATTATTGGCTGCCTCCTGCATGCCCCTCATTGGGGATTGAGCCCACAACCCAGGCATATGCCCTGACCTGGGAATTGAACTGTGACTTCCTGGTTCATAGGTAGACACTCAATCACTGAGCCATGCCATCCGGACTATCAATTATTTTTTAACGTTGCTATGATGATTTTGCCATGCAGTCTTTAAAAAATGATATAGAAGCCCTGGCTGGTTTGGCTCAGTGAATAGAGTGTCAGCCTGCGGACTGAAGGGTCCCAGGTTCGATTCTGGTTGGGAGCACATGCCCATGGTGCGGGCTCGATCCCCAGTGGGGGGCATGAGGGAGGCAGCCAATCAATGATCCTCTCTCATAATTGATGCTTCTATCTTTCTCTCCCTCTCCCTCTCTGAAATAAAAATATATTTTTTAAAAAATTATATAGTAAAATCTTACAAACTATTTATTAATGGCTTCTGATTTGGGGTCTTCCCCAACTAAAGTTCTAGAGAGCCCATGACTTTCTTTTGTTTAATTTTCACAAAAGCTGGAATCGCCTCCCTACGTTGCATTGCTGTTCCCAATCCCTCCTGCCAGAATGGCCCTCAGACCTTCCATTTTTATGACAGTAGGTGATAAATATTCCATTTAAATTACTGTATGTTTGTACTCCCAACTAGTGATGGTCAGCTCAACAGCATAGCTATCTTTAACCTGGCAGTAGTGTTTATGCAATTAACTACTACTTCGCAATGCCTTGGTTTACGAAGATTGGTTCTATAAGGCAACATGATTTCGCTCTATTTGAATGGAGCTCTCCACCCTCCAGATTATTAAGTTATGTAATGCTACTCGCAAACAACCTCAAAATATCAGTGGCTTACCACCGTGAAAGTTTATTTCTTCTTCATCTCAAGAACAATACAGTTCTCCTGGCTGGCTCTGAGGTGAGCCATTCCTCACGGGTAGCTTTGCCTTCTCGGAGTCCTTCGTTTGTAAGCAGATGTACAGGAGAATGAGAGAGGATGGAAGACCTCACAAACCTTCAATTAGTCTACATTCTTTCTCCCAGGTCTCACCCAGACACAAAGGGACCTGAGAAATGTAGTCTTCCTGCTTTTCTAAGAAAAGGAAGCAGGACTGGTGGGCATCTAGCCAGTCTTCATCCCACCCCCTGACTGACTATATATATACACATACACTAGTATATATATTTTACTTTCCTACTTTTTGTTTTATAAATATTTCATACACATATATTATTTATGAGAGAATGGAACTATATGAATAAAAATATTTACTTACTCTTCTCTATTAGTTTTATGGTTCTCTTTTTAATATGACATAGTGAATCTATCTGGAAATTGTTTCTGTATATGGAAGTATGTACAATGTAAAATATCTACCTTAATCACTTCAAATTTATTTGAAAAATTAAACATTTATTATTGAATAATCCTTAATTTTATTCACTGATTTGAAATGTTTTATTATGTTTTTATAGCTTTAACAAATTCAATGAAGTGCTAACTATATGTAGCATACTTTTATTAACACTTCAAAAAGTTAGCTACTTTATTCTCAAACAACCCTATGAAGTATTACTATTATGATCCCTATTATAAAGACCAGAAAACTACAAACTATGAAAATTAATGAATTATCCAAAGTCATGGAATTAGTAAATGGTAGAGCTGATTTGAACCTAGGCATCTGGCTCCAGGACAAGTTCTTAACCACTGTATTTGCTGCATCTCCAAACATGTGGGTCTTCAATTTTTTTTTGTTTGCTTGTTTTTAATCCTCACCCAAGGAAATGTTTATTGATTTTGGAGAGAGGAAAAGAGAGACATAGACAGAGATAGAAAGACACCAATGTGAGAGAGAAACAGCAATTGGTTGTCTCTCATACATGCCCCAACCAGGGACTGAACCTGCAAACTAGGCATGTTCCCTGACTGGACTTGGACCTGCAATCTTTGGGTACTCGGGATGTTTCGCCAACCAACTGAACCACACTGGCCAGGGCACAAGTGGTTCTCTAACTGGACTCCTTTTGAAGGAATTTTTTTAAAATATATTTTATTGATTTTTTACAGAGAGGAAGGGAGAGGGATAGAGAGTTAGAAACACTAATGAGCGAGAAACATCGATCAGCTGCCTCCTGCACGCCCCCTACTGGGGATGTGCCCGCAGCCAAGGTACATGCCCTTGACCGGAATTGAACCCGGGACCCTTGAGTCTACAGGCTGGCACTCTATCCACTGAGCCAAACCGGTTAGAGCTGGACTCCTTTTGTAGTCACTTAGAGATGGGATGGAGACACAGGCCCTACACACACACACACAAAATCTAATTCAGAAGTTGAGACTGATGATTAACACACACACATGTCCCAGGAGGATAAAAAAATATCCTATATAATAAAAAGCTAATATGCAAATAGACCAAATGGCAGAACAACCAGAACAACTGAACAACCAATCGCTATGACGTGTGCTAACCACGAGGGGGCGTGCACAGAACATGGCAGGCACTGGCTGCAGCAGGATAGTGGAGGTGAGTGGGGGCACCAGACCTAGGTGGGGTGTCAGTTGCTGTCATCAGGGCGAGCCTCTGGTGGTTTCTGAAAATTCTTTGCTCCTGTGTGCCACAGTCCCACCCAGTGTTCACACCTGCTGCCGGCACCAGCCCCGCTCGCACAAGCTGCTCGCACCCACTGCCAGCACCTGGCGCCGGGTGCCAGCAGCAGGTGTGAGCGGCAACTCCAGCACGGGCTGCAGGTGCGAGCGGGGCTGGCGCCATCAGCACGTGGGAGTGGTGGCAGCAGGAGCAGGGCTGCCGGCAGAGAGGGGACTGGGGGCCATGGCAGGAGGGGCCGGGCGGGGGCGCAGAGGATGGGCCAAGACCCACCCCTGTGCCTACCGAAGGCTCACGGTCCACAGTTCCTTTCAAGGTGCACGAATTTGTGCACTGGGCCCCTAGTGTATTTACATAATAAAGCTTTCTGTACAGAGCACAAGAGACTCTAAAGCAGGTCCAAGCATGGCTTAAGAGGACAGGGAAAGAATACTGGTTTTGAGTTTGTATTAGCTTGCCAAGTCTACTGTAACAAAGCACGACAAGCTGGGTAGATGAAACTACAGATTTATCATCTCACCATTCTAAAGGCCAGAAATCTTTGATCAAGATATTGGCAGAATTGGTTTCTTCTGAGGGCCTTAAGGGAAGAATGTGTTTCAGGCCTCTCTCCTTGTGTGTAGATGGCTGTCTTTGTATTCATATGGCATGCTCTCTGTATGACTATGTCCAAATATCCCCTTCTTATAAGGAGACCAGTCATATTGGATACGAGCCCACTCTATAACCTTATTTTCATTTGACTGCCTTTTTGAGAGTGTTAGGGCTGCACCGTCAGTAGTCTAACATCAAACATGAAGTCAGATTCTTTATTACAACCATTAATTTTCACTAGGTTATTAAATCATTCCTGATCCAGCACCACTACATTGTTTTAATTACTATAACTTTTAAAAAACTTAACAGTGTAACAGAGCAAATCCCATTACTAAATGATCCCTTTTTCATATTTCAAAAACTACCTTATATGCCTAATACATTTATTTTTCCAGATGAACTAATATAGCCATTTTTTTCAACATCCTTGACCAAAAAGTAGGTGATTAATTCGATAGGTAACAGCATTAAATTTACATATAAATATAGGAAGAACTGACATTTCTAAGAGTATTGGTCTTCCCATCTAGACACGTACTTTTGTTTGTTCATCTCTTCCCTAAGCACTGGCAGTAGCCAGCCTCCAGGGATCTGAACCTCCTGATATGAATGTTCTAGTGGACTTCTCCAGCGTTCTATCAGAGTTGTTCTGAGCTACCCCAGAATATAGCAGAAGTGACAGTGACTGCTAAGATTTTGTCCTTTCTCTCTTGAGTTACTCATTCTGAGGGAAGCCAGTCGCCGTGTTGTGAGAACACACCAACAGCCCTATGGAGAGGTCCAGTTAACAAGGAACTGTGGCCTCCTCTGTCCACAGCCAGCACCACCTCCCAGTTATGTGAGTGAGCCATCCTGAAATCAGATCCTTTAGCCCCAGTCAAGCCTTCAGATAACTATAACTCCAGCCAACATCTTAACTGCAACCTCATAAGAAACTTCAAGCCAGAAATATCCAACTGAGCTTCTCCCAAATTCCTTGACCCTCAGAAACTGTAAGATAATTAATAATTGTGCCAGATTTAAGATACTAAGATTTGTGGTCAATTTTTATACAGAAACAGATAACTAATACAGTATTTTCACTTTACAGTTTCCTCAAAATGTCACATATATACCTTAGGAAACTCATTCTTTGATATATGTCACCTACGTATCTTAGTAAGTTCATTCTTTGATATGTTTTGTTCATGATACCCTGAAAAGATAGAATGTAACTGTGTCATGTCATTTACAAAAATCACTCCACTATACCTTTCAGCTACTGTGCTGTACAGAGTGGGGTAAAAGTAGGTTCACAGTTGTGAGTGTGCAAAACACAGAGTTTATTCTTGCATTGTTATTTATTACTAGAGGCCCGGTGCATGAATTTGTGCACCAGTGGGGTCCCTCGGCCTGCCCTGCGGGATTGGGCCAAAACTGGCTCTCCAACATTCCTTGAGGGGTCCTGGATTGCAAGAGGGTACAGGCCAGGCCAAGGGACTCCACCAGTGCAAGACTGGGGCCAGGGAGGGACACAGGAGGTTGGCCAGCTGGGGAAGTACCGTAGGAGGGCTCCAGGGTGTGTTGGCCCATCTCGCTCAGTCCCAATCAGCCATACCCCAGCAGCAAGCTAACCTACCAGTCGGGGCGTCTGCCTCCTGGTGGTCAGTGCACATCATAGCGACTGGTCGGCCAGTCGACTGTCTGCCCCTTAGTGGTCAGTGCACATCATAGAGAGCGGTTGAGCAGCCTTAGCATCTCATTAGCATATTAGCATATTACGTTTTGATTGGTTAAATAGCCAACTGGCTGACTGGACACTTAGCATATTAGATTTTTATTATATAGGACTAGAGGCTCAGTGCACGAAATTCATGCATGGGGAGGGGGGGCTCAGCCCGGCCTGCACCCTCTCCAATCCAGGACCCCTTGGGGGATGTCTGACTACCAGTTTAAGCCCCATCCCAGTCGGCCATCCCTCTCGCAATCCAGGACCACTGGCTCCTAACTGCTCGCCTGCCCACCTGCCTGATCACCCCTAACTGCCTCTGCCTGCCGGCCTGATCACCACGTAACCACTTTCCCCTGCCAGCCTGATTGCCCCTAACCACCGCCACCATGGCTTTGTCCGGAAGGATGTCCGGAAGATGTCTGGTCTAATTAGTATATTACCCTTTTATTAGTATAGATTGTATTATTTTCCTAATGAACAACTGCAAATCTACTTTTGCCCTACCCTCTATTTGTTATAATGCTCAATTTTAAGGACAAGCTACATAACTTGGGTCACCTAGCTGTCATCAGGATAAATAGTGAAGACAGAGAATATTTTGCATTTTAAATTCTTACAGGAGTGTCCACCAGTTTAATGGGAGTAGATGATGGGATCCATAGGTTCATCTCAAAAGCAATGAACAAAGCTTATTCATTACAACATCCTTCTCACCCCCCCAGCTCAATTTCTTCCATTCATTCCATATAAGCAGCAGGGGCTTTCGCCAAGAGAGTTGACAAGGACAGACCTAGAAATAAACATTTCCCCTGGCATCTTATCCAGTGTTTTGTGTTTGTTTGTTTTTTTTAAAACAACACACCTCTTCATGATAGGTTCTTAATATCCAATAATACATGACACCCATTCATTAGCATCAAATGTTCTGCTATTAGACCCAGGTACTCCTGGCATTTTGGTGACAAGGATATAATTTAGAACCGATTATGTGTGCTTTTCCCAGTATCCTAAGGGCATCCTAAAGTCCCTGCTCAGATAATCCTAGTCACAAAAGACAATTCTAGAAGCACTCAGTATCTGCCAGGGTTCTTAAGGAGACAGAAACTACATGAAAAATTTGAGCAGAAATAAAAATTAATATGGAGCACTTTAATCTAGTGAAAGGTGATTAACTATTTAAAGGGGCAAAGAGGACTCTAAAAAATGCATGAATAGCAAATGTAGGGAACAGCCACTACCTCTGGGGCTGAGAGAGAGCACTAGGGAAAGGAACCAACTTGGAGAGAGCCTCCCTCCCTCTAGGCTGAGATGCCGATCTCAGAGAGGCTGTGGCTCTGGCTTATTGGGTTGGAAAGATGTTTGCCAGAGTGCCAGTTAATGTTAGCAAGTAGGAAATGCCTGCCAGAATACCAGCAGGACTCCCTGGGAAACCACTGTGGTGGTGGTGGTGGTGGTGTGACTCACCAGAAAGCTGCCCACCAGGAGAGGAGTGATGGCATGCCAGAGGAGTAGGGAGAAAAACACCAGAATCCTGATAAATCCTGGTCCTCTTGCAGTGTTCCTCCAGTGCCCTCTGCTGACAAGGGCTAGCAATGTCCCAGCTGGCCCAGGAAAAATGTCCTCAAGTCCCAGCTCCATTTTTACTAAGAAGGACAAAGAAAGGTGGATTGGAATTGACAGGCAATACGCTGATGACTGGCATACACTCTAAAGCACAATGAAATGCAGAATGTTAAGGAGCCATAAAAAAAAAAACCTTTTGGAGAAATAACAGAACTCATAGCATCGCCGGCCCCAGATTCCACCTCACAACTGGGAATTCAAATAGCTCATCCTAATTCTCTATTACAATCCTCCTTCATGAGCCTTTTAATACCAATGTTTTCATTTTGTGGACAAGGAATCTAATGTGTCAAATATGTGCACAAAATATTTCCTTTCTCAGCCTTCAAAGTCACATTTTCTGAGAGAAGGAGAGGGAGAGGGAGAGAGGGAGAGAGGGAGAGAGAGAGAGGCAATGAAGTTCTCTGAGAGAGTACAATTCTCCGAAAATAAAGGCTCTCATGAAATACCAAATTATTTGTATCAAAATTTCTATTTTCCTTTCATCTTGTTTCATTCCGCTAAATTAAATACATCAGCACGGATGCAAGAGAAAGGGGAATAATAATGAATTTTGGACCCATGGGAAGAAACCAAGAGCCCCTTCACCCTCACTCTGCAGTTGCTGACATGTGGGTTGTAAAAACACTGCAGTTTCTACTTTTGCTTGGAGGAAGCACTCAGGATATATATTTTTTACCTGCAGGCTATATGTCTATGATCAGAACTGCTCTGAGGAGCAAATTCTTGCTTCTCTCTTACGTTTGTTTGAGTCTTCAGCATAATAAGCCATTTAATCAGCACAGCTCCCCTAGAATGCTTCAACTGTTTGCATTGTCACACTACTTTCTCCCTCTGTCTTTATTAAAATTGGCATCCACCATGTCCCAAGGCAGAACTGCAGAGCCAAGCACCCTGGGCCAATGACATCTCAAACACAGCTGCTTGCTCCGCAGCCTAAGCTGTGGGCTCTGCCATGCGTCCTTCAGATCTGCAGAAAGTCCAGGCTGGCTTTCCTCTGTCCAAAACAGGTCTGGAGAGGGATGGATCCTCTTATTGTGAATGCAATTGCTTAAATAAAATTTCTTTAAGAAAAATTCCTCCCTCGCATGATAAAGCATTGACAGGCCCCGGGGAAAAGGTGAGAACATTACCAATAATTGCAGCAGTGATGTGTCGCCTGCAGAATTTATGTCACTGTGTTTGCACACTGTGATCAGACAGACAGTGAGAAATCGTACATATCAACAAATTAGATACCAGATCATAAGTACCACTAAAAAACAAACAAACATCAGGCTGCAGTATATTTGCAAAATGAAACCAAACAATCAGATGGGCTTAGGGATCATGTAGTGATCTCCCTTAACGTCTAGGAGTGTCAACTCAGAATTACTACTAAAATATTGAATTGTATTATTGACTTGAAAAATATCATAACCCTGGCCAGTGATGCTCAGTTGATTGGAGGGATGTCCCATGTACCAAAAGGTCTTGGGTTCGATTCCTAGTCAGGGCACATACCTAGGTTGTGGGTTTGTTCCCAGGTTGAGGTGCGTACGAAAGGCAACCAATCGATGGTTCTCTTTCACATCAATTTTTTTCTCTCTCTCCCTTCCTCTCTCTAAAATTAACAAGCATATCCTTGGGTGAGGATTAAAATGAGTCATTTATGGATCTCATAGGTAAAATACAGGAGAGACTGCTCTCTGGTCATAAAATTCATTCTCTCACACAGACTGCCTTGCATCACGGTGTAGCCATGTGAGTAATACTCATTAAAGGGATGCGGTAAGAAGTGATTTATATCACCTTCCAGACAAGGCTTTTTGGAAATGGGTGTGCCTCCTTATCACTATACTGCTCCTTCTATCAGTTAAATACAGAATGGAGGGTGGCCATAGGAGCTGCAGAATGGGCAGGTCACTTCAGGGAGAATGTCAGACCCCTATGAGCAAACAGACCTGTTTTGTCTGTCTCATGAGGAAAAAATTAACTTTCATTGCATCTGAATCACATACATTTGGGAGCCTTTGAAGATTACGCATTTCTTTACATATTACAAAAAAAATCATTTTTTAAATATATTTTTATTGATTGCAGAGAGGAAGGGAGAGGGAGAGAGAGAGACAGAAACATCAATGATAAGAGAGAATCATTGATCGGCTGCCTCCTGCACGCCCCACACTGGGATGGAGCCTGCAACCCGGGCATGTGCCCTGATCTTGAATTGAACTGTGACCTCCTGGTTCATAGGTCGATGTTCAACCACTGAGGCCAGGCAGAAGAATCATTTTGAGGCCAGTTAAAAGGTCTGGGAATGTGAGTTTTCTCTTCCCAAATGCTATTTGATCCTAGCCAAAACATCTAATCTTTCTAGTCCTAATTTTATCTGCCAAGAGTATAAATTTGTTAGACATGCCCACAGAAAATATCTTCAAAAACATTGAAAGTGCACTTCTAAAGTATGGCCAAAAATGTGTCAAATCAAAGAAAATAAATAATGCATGTTTGAGGCAGTTTTAGGACGCAACAGATGACACAGGATTCTGACTACATTTGGGCCTTTGGCACATGCCAGCAATTTCACACTGACATTTATTCAAAGTGACTAGTGACCTACAAAACCACCAAAATATACATCATGCTTCAAACTATAAACACTTTATGGCAACATGAATGATGCTTTCAAAATTCAGCCTTTTCCAGCCCCCAGCCCATATGGCACAGTTGGTTAGGTGTCGTCCTATGCACCAAAACATTGCCGGATCGATTCCCAGTCAGGGCACATGATCCCCAGTAGGCAGCATACAGGAGGCAGTTGATTGATGTTTCTTTCTCACATTGATGTTTCTCTCTCTCCCCCTCTCCTTTCCTCTTTCTAAAAATCAATAAAAATACATTTTTTAAAAAATTCAGTATCTTCCATAGCACTAAGCATTGTGTTGCATGCTCAAAACATATTTAATTTAATCGATCAATTAGTAAGTAGGATCCATTTCTCTTAACTTAGATTCAATTCGTTAAAATCATAGATTTCATATTCTCATCTATACTTAATGTCACTTATTTTGGTTTAATAGGTGATTGCCTTATAGCTTCACTAGTTGTGAATCCCATGGCTTTTTTTCTAACCTCATTTCCTTTTTTAAATTTATTTTAATATTTGCTTTTGAACCTGCAGAACTCCTCTTTCCAGAACTTTCTCTTGGGGATAGCAATTCTACATAATAGCAGCAAACCTCCTACTATTTCCACTTGCTTTTCTCTTTTGCTCACTGTCTCCTCTTTCTTTTCTTCCAGACTTTCCTGTGATGCTGCTTTGTTCTCTCTCGCTCTTTTATCACTGGGCTGGTGATACCCACATTTTTATCTCTACTTATGCCAATAATCCTGACATCTCACATGTCAATAGCTTAAAGAATGCACTTTTTCCTCGCCATCATTCAATTCCCACAAGTCAACATCTTCCTTCAGTCTGGATATTCCCTACATACTTGTTTGAATGAGTCAGTGACATCAAATTGTGCCAATTGTGAAACCTTTAAGTAATCACTGAATTGGCCTTCTTCATTTTCCAAATTCTTGAATTCGTTGCCAAGACTTGTCAGTGTTGTCTGCAAAGTGCCTACAGAATTCATCTCCTTATATTGCTATGATCAGAATCTCAGTCCAGATGTTCAACTTTCGAGTGTGGGCTGGACTATATCTTCATTGACTAACTCCATGGGTCCCTCACACCAACCCAAAATAGAGTTTACCACTGGTCCTCAAGTATGGTAGCACATTGAAATCACTGGGGAGCTTTTAAGGACAAACCTACATCAGGGTTCTCCCCTAGAAATTCTGAGCTACTTTGCCTGGGATGCAGTCTGAGCAGTCGCAGCCAGTACTGAGAACCACTGAGTAGCCTACTTCTAGGCTATGTTTATTTCAAGGAAATTTATCTTTTCCTATGGATGCAGTAAACCAGAGCTGTCCTTTCATTATATTTTCTAACTGGCCATTGTTGGTATATAGAAGATCTATTGATTTCTGCATACCTATCTATAAATAAAAATCTTTTTTTAAAAATATATTTTATTGATATTTCACAGAGAGGAAGGGAAGGGGATAGAGAGTTAGAAACATCGATGAGAGAGAAACATCGATCAGCTGCCTCTTGCATACCCCCGACTGGGGATGTGCCCGCAACCAAGGTACATGCCCTTGGCCAGAATCGAACCCGGGACCCTTCAGCCCGCAGGGCGACGCTCTATCCACTGAGCCAAACCAGTCAGGGCTATAAATAAAAATCTTAATAAATTTTTCATCTCTAAGAGATTTTAGAAATCGAAAGTGTTGGGCTTTCCAGGTATGTAAACGTGTCATCTGTAGTAGTTTCCTATCACTCCTGTAACTAATTACCATAAACTTAGTGGCTTAAAGCAGCACAAATTTTATAATTCTCAGAGACAGAAATCTCAAATGGGCCCACAGGGGCGCATTCCTTTTGAAGGCTCTAGGGAAGAATTTGTTTCTTTGCCTTTCCTGCTTCTAGCAGACACCTGTATTCCTGTGCTCACGGCCCTACTTCTATCTTCAAAG
>NW_005871709.1:31637-33866 GCF_000147115.1 Myotis lucifugus | reverse complement strand
GTACTATTTATTTTAGGCTGTGAAGGTTGAATATAGAGAAGAAGAATCTGCCATCCATTCTCTGCAATATTTGCACAGAAATGGTTTACTAGTTTAAGGTAAAACCAATGGCATTATTATTTCAGTACTATTTTTCCTCAGAAACTCAGCCTTAAGCACCAATATCATGCAGGCAAGATTAATTATGAGTTTAAAACTAAAAGTTCTCCCTCTCGCTCCCTTCCTTCCTCCAAAAACAACACAGTTTAAATAATATACACTTGAAAACCAAACACAGAATGTTTCCTTCCTCTCAGTGTTTTCTATAAAGATATCTAGGATGATGCTTAATTAGAAAATATAATGATTTAAATGTGTAATTGTTTTAACTAGGTCCTAACAGTATGACCATATTGGTGTAATTTTTTTTTGACCAACACTTTCAAGCTCATTTTGCAATTAGTAAAACTGAGTTGAGATATTAATGAGCTAATTAATGAAATTAACTTATAATTTTCATAATAATATGTAATCATCAATCACACCTGAATAGGGGTTAGGAATTTTATGCTGGTTTATTAACAAGAAGTGTATAAAATGCTTTGTTGGATGATGTAAAAAACCCAGAGAACAAGCGGGTTTCTGTGTGCATGTCTTCCTTGGCTAATTAAAAACCCTGACATTTTAATCTGGACAAAGGGATTGTAATTTTTTCCCCTTGGAACTATCTCTTAATGTCCAAGGGATAGCTCATTTCTCTCTCATATCATTTATCCAAATTCAACCATGAATGTTGGAGAAATAACAAAATATAAACTTATTAAACCTGGGTTTATATACTAACTCTGTCCCCTATGAGCTTAGAACTATGAACAAATGATCAATTCATCAGTTTTCGATGATCTCTAAGACTATTTGCCTCACTAAAGTATTAAAGGGTTAAATAAGAATATGTTTATGAAAGCATTTTAAACTATAAAGCCATTTTTATTGTCTTTGTTGTATTTATCTTCTTCATCATCATCATCATCATCATCATCATTTGGACATGCCCCAGAGCTCCGGCTCTTATTTATCATCATTAAAAATAATGCCTTATATTGGTCTGGCCGGCATGGCTCAGTGGGTGAGCATCAACCTTTGAACCAAGAGATCACAGTTCAGTTCCAGGCAGGCCATAGGCCCAAGTTGCAAGCTTGATCCTTAATTAGGGGAGCATGCAGGAAGCAACCAATCAATGATACTCGTGTTTTTTGTTTGTTTGTTTGGTTGGTTGGTTGGTTGGTTGGTTTAGATTGTGAAATATAATGGGCATCATCCATTCCAATGTTTGCATTTATTATTGCAAGAAGGCATTGCTGGACAGAAAACATTAAACAACTGCTTCCATCATAACTGGCATTTGTTGCAAGAATTCATGGCACAAAGTCAACAATAGTTTCCTTTGATTTATTCATTGCAGATGTGCAGAGCATTAAACTTACTCCAAACGGCACTTGTACTGCATTTGGGGTGCAGTCATTATTCTCAGTATGATAGTGCACTCTGCAGGATTTCATTTCTAAATACAAGATGTGCTGATTATGCCTCTGACCTAGAGAAGGGTGGAAGAAGAAAAAGAGGGAAAGAGAGTGAATGATGAAGAAAGACAGAGAGGCTGAAGAGGAGAAGGCACAATCAGAAGAGGATTTGTGGAATAGCCGCAAAGAAGCCCTGAATATTACCTAGCCCAGTTTGCCGAGATAGGAAATACCTAATTTGGGAAAGAAAAGGAAAAGAAGAAGAGTTCTTTTGACTGCATAGTACCCTCTGTCATGTATGTTAGGAATCTGAGTTGGGCAGGCTCTCTAAGAAGAAAAGAACCAATGATTTTAAATGTATGTCTATGTGTTATTTGATAGAAGCTTAATAAATGAAAAGACTGCATTGAACTAGTGCAGGATTTCAAATAGGTTCCATTTGGGGTTTTTTGTTCAGCTTCACTGAAGTATAATTTACAAGTGAAATTAAAAGTTATTTAAAGTGTACATCATGATGATTGGATATACATATATACTATGAAAGGATTCCTCACATCTAGTTAACACATCCATCATTATATATGAGAACATTTAATTTCAACTCTTAGAAAATTTCAATTTCGTAATATAGTAATATTAACCATAGTCCCCAGGCTATGCATGGAACTTCAGACCTTCTTCATCTTAGAGCTGAAAGTTTGTACCCTATACCAATCTCTCCCTGTTTCCC
>NW_005871709.1:21377-23527 GCF_000147115.1 Myotis lucifugus | reverse complement strand
TAAACTTCCAACTGTAGCAGACCTGCTTGTAATTTTCAGTTAATACGAATGGTGGTTGCAATTGTATAGCCAATCTAAATCAGATATCCATTTATACCTTAAGTGCACGCTCCCCAAACATCCATCCCCCAAGCATTTGTTAAGAACTCACATTGTTCTTTACTTCTGCCAACAACTGGGGACTCTGTACAGGATCTAGTCCAGCCGTGGGCAAACTACGGCCCGCGGGCCGGATCCGGCCCCTTTGAAATGAATAAAACTAAAAAAAAAAAAAAGACCGTACCCTTTTATGTAATGATGTTTACTTTGAATTTATATTAGTTCACACAAACACTCCATCCATGCTTTTGTTCTGGCCCTCCGGTCCAGTTTAAGAACCCATTGTGGCCCTTGAGTCAAAAAGTTTGCCCACCCCTGATCTAGTCCCTATGTGACTTCGAAGGACTCCCACCCTTATTAGAGAATATAACAAGTAAGGTGTACGTCTATCTACCACTTAACACAATACATCATGGTATATAAAGATATATAAACTAGAGGCCCGGTGCACAAAGATTCGTGCAAGAATGGGCCTTCCTTCCCCTGGCTGCCAGCACCGCCTTCGCTCCGGCCGGAGCCGCCTTTCCGCCTTCCCATGCTGCACAGAGGTCCAGAATAGCTGGGGCAGTGCTGAAAGCCTGTGTCGTCGGCATGGTGATGACACAAGCGTCCCACCCCCGGCTGATCTGCCTGCGTATGCAAATTAACCCATCTTTGTTGGGTTAATTTGCATACTCACTCCTGATTGGTGGGTGTTGCGAAGGTGCAGTCAATTTGCATCTTTCTCTTTTGTTAGTGTAGATAATTCCCAATACTTATTGATTACTTCTTATGAATCTGTGAGGCAGTGACATCAGGTTATCTACCAAAGATTCATGCTCCTCTTCTGTACTTTAAAGTAATTGCTGGAAAGAAGCTGCCATCAGAAGTTTCCATCAGTCTGGGCCCATGAATTACTGTGTGGAGCATAGCCCACCCTCTCTCTTTTGAAATGAAAACTAAACTTCTATGTTATAAAACAATTGAGATTTGAGGGTTCTTCAGTTAAAGCAGCTCCTGTCGCCAAAGCACTAGTTCTAAATGCTGAATGTGATTAATCTTTAAATCAACCACAACAACCTTATGAAATAGATACCATAATTACCTATACTAGTATTTTACCAATGAGGAAACTGATGCCCAGAGAGGAGATGCCGTTTGCTCAAGGTCACAGAGCTACTGAGTAGTGAAGGCTCCTTATTACTGAGTAATAATAAAGAATAGAGTCACTATGAGCCCTGACCTTGAAGAGATTTCAATCTCAAGATACAGATGATATATATGTGCAAATTACTAAATATAAAAATTAAAACCCTGAACAAGAAACAAATTCTCACATGCATATTTCCAAAATGAATCTTCCCAAGTAATTAGAAAATGCAATGATAATTCAATAAGTAAAATATCATGGCTTGGAAAAAATTAATTCAGAAGCAATTAAATGCTAGAAAAATCTGTTCGAATGAACAGGATATAAATAATATAATTTTAATGCTTTCTAAGAGTTTAAAACACATCAAAAGTGCTTTTATAATCTGTTTTAAATTTAATTTTATTCTAATAAAAGTATCTTAAACTAATTAAAGTAACTATTGAATATTAAAATTTTGTTTAGTTATAAATGCATTTGCTTATAGATGCTTATCTGCTTCATTCTTAAAATGGTGAGAAATCTGAGGCAGCTTATAGAAAAGTAAACAATTAAATAATGTAAAACCTCAAGATGTGAGATAATTGGTATAAAAAGGCAATGAGGCAAACAAAAATAAGTCGAAGATATGACTGACACGAATTTTTTTTATAACATACATTTTCACAAATGGAGGTAGACATTTACACTTTATTTCCCTAGGCAGAAAAAATAAGATAGTATGATTAATTTAAAAATTTGCAATATTACTGAGGGGATGTCCAGCTTTGCTGGGCTTGGGACAGGCCTCCTTCTATTTCACTAGAACCCACTATTTTTTAGTATGTAAGGAAGACCAAGGCCATGCCTCTGGATGGAGTAACTGAATGTGACTCTAAGTTGCCATCCCACTGAGAAAGGGATGAGCATGTTGTCACTGCAC
>NW_005871709.1:19074-21114 GCF_000147115.1 Myotis lucifugus | reverse complement strand
GGGAATAATTTTTAAAGCTATCCAAATAAAACCAAGAAAGAGAGGCTTCCCTTTGCTGTTTTCTACTATTGTTTTAATTAATCCCCTGTAAGAATGGAATAAAAGTTCATCCCATAACCAGACTATTGTTTTTCAATTGTTTGTCACATCATTCTGCATAGGTCAACTCTCTAGTAAACTGCATATATTTCTCATCCCATTCAGTAATTTTTAGTTAAACCTTTGTTATATTTTAAAATGTTGAGTTCATTACTGTTTTGATTTTATGTAGATACTAGAGGCCCGGTGCACAAATTCATGCATGGATGGGGTTCATCTGGCTGGGATGGCAGCGGGGAGGGGCCACGGGTGGTTGGCTGGCTGGCCCTGCCCCCAATCTGGGTGTTAGGGGCCGATCAGGGGCAGGGGCGGGGCCAGCCGGGAGGGGCAGAGGGGCCCAATCGGGGCCCGGATCAGGCTGGTGGGCTTCCACAGTGTGCGTCATAGCCACCAGTCGTTCTGGTCATTCCACCATTCTGGTCGCTGGGCTTTTATATATATAGATGTGCCTATGTCTATTTTTGTAGAAAATTATATATATAATAATTCTACCAAAAATTAATGTATGTCAGAGAGACCCAAAATGACAAGATCCTTGACAAAACTGGCAAAACCACACAAGAGCCTCCTTTGGTGGTTTTATCTTACTTTTTACAATGCTTATTGTCTGGGCCACAAAAGAAATTTGCAAAATTTAAGGAAGCAATTCACTGGGAAAATCTGACCTAGTGTCAGAAGAACTAGGATCAAATCTAAGTCCGTCTATCTATCTATCTATCTATCTATCATCTATCTATCTTTCTGTCTTTCTGTCTATTTTAATCCTCACCCAAGAATATTTTCCCATTGATTTTTAGAGAGAGTGGGAGAGGAAAAGGCAGAGAGAAATATCGATATGAAACAAATCAATTAATTGCCCCCTGCACACACCCTGACTAGGGCCCCAGCCTGGAAGGAGCCTGCAACCGAGGTACGTGCCCTTGACCAGAATCGAACCCGGAACCTTTCAGTACGCAGGCCAATGCTCTATCCACTGAGCTAAACTGGCTAGGGCCCAAGTCCTTCCATTTATGAGATTTCCACTGTAGAACCTTTCATTTGGACTCTATTAATATTATTTACAAAAAGTATAAGCCAAAATAATATTTATTAAAAAATATTTATTGATGGTTAATTATCCTCCTAATTTTCCAGTGTCTGTCTTCAGGAAACTCTGATATCCTTGGCCAATTGGAACTAAGAACATTGTTCAAGCAATATACATTTCTATTTTGTCACACAATTTCCAAAAAAAGTAATTATGTGGAAAAATAGAAACATATATTGCTTGTACATTTATACAACTTAATTTTGCTAAATCCAATGAAGATGAACATTAATATAACCTCAACCCAGCAATTCCACTGTAAGCTCTGTAGAAATTTTTACATGTTCAAGAAGATATGTAAATGTATATTCATTGTAAAAATATTGGTATTAGTAAAAAGAACAACCTATTCCTTAGAAAGAATGTTTTTAAAAAATGTGTTTTATTCCTTAAATGGATCTATATATGCATTTTCCATTTAAACAAATGTCACAATCTAATATCAGGTGGAAAAGCACACACACATGCGCGCATGTGTATGCACACACACAGAACCTAGCTTCCTGTTATTAAAGACAAAGCAATGAACTAATGCGGACGGATCTGTTACTGTGGCAACAGCAACCCCACATGTTTTGTTTGAACTTCACACACATAGAAAATCTTTGAAATTTCTTCCTCATCATCTTCATTGAAAACATTTCCCGAGCTCTGATGGATCATGAATAGCCCTGTTTGATGGCTGTAGGGTTACAGAGCATGGAGAAAGCAATTTGGTTTTGTCCTTCCAAGGTTATGATTTAAATAGGAATGTCAAGACCCGCTGAGGGGGAATGATGGGCCTGATTTATGCCAATAAATCAGTTAAATGAGCAAATTCCCAAGAAGAAGGAATGAAAGTGTGTAAACTAAGA
>NW_005871709.1:0-18974 GCF_000147115.1 Myotis lucifugus | reverse complement strand
CAACCCCCCCCAAAAAAAGAAGAATATTATATGAGAAAATTCTTTCTGTACAATGAAAATAGAGCTTAAGGTTTTTTAAAGTCTGAGTGGGTTCTTCTAAACGAGAAAAATATAAGTATTTGTATGTAAAATCTGCTATTTAAAATATGTACTCCTTGTCAAAGTTTTCTGAGGGAATGCAGGAAACCTAGAAGCACTTTAAAAAAAAGATTTAATTCCATAAAGCTTAGAAACACTTTCATGGCAAAAGATACTATATATAAAATCAAAACATAAAAGATAGACTTGGAAAAATGCAAACTATTTGTAATACTTATGAAAGACAAAGAATAATTATCATTAATTTTACAAAGTGCTGCTTAAAGCTGATTAGAAAATATAAATAAACCAATAGAAACAGGCAATCACAGAAAATAAAATGCAAAAGGCCAATAAATACAAGAAAATATACTCACACAGAATAGTTGATAAAATACAAAATAAACACAAATTGTTTTAAAGGTGATATTTTTCCCTCCAACTGAAAACTTTTAACATCTCATGATGCCAGGAGGAAAATAAGTCTATTCATGCATTGTTGAAAGGTATAACTTTCAACAATTTTTGCATAGCCTTCTGGCAGTGTGGATTAGAATTTATAATGCACACATCCTTTGTCCAAGTAATCTTACCTCTGGGAATTGATTTTTAAATAAAAATAAAAGGTAGTTAAAGGCATATGGATGTTTATGAAAGCATTATTTTATTAGCAAGAAAATGGAATATTCATAACATCACTCAATATGAGAATGGTTGACTAAATTATGGTACACTTTTAACATGGATTATAAAGAATTTGCTTTTAAAACTGAGTTATATTTTTATGTTGACTTGAAGGTGTATACATAAAATAGAGTGAAATGAAAAAAATTTTCAAACAACACATAATATAATCCTGTTTCTATAATAAAATATGTATGTATTAACTGGTATAATCTGGCATAAGCAAATAAAAATACATGGAATAATAAGCATTACACTTACTGAGTACATTGAAGAGGGTAAAATAGGAGAGTGAGAGAAAACACTATTAAATTTTAATCCAAATGCTTCTATATGCTTAAATTGTAAAATCAGCATGTATTACTTTTATTTAAACAGCTGATATTTAGATATACATGCTTGGTTTGATGCTGGCCCATGAATCTCTAATCCCCTTTTTCCTTATGGCTAAGGAAAAATGAGTCAATTTAATCTGAAAAGTAACAATTTAAAAATTAGGCTTGGTGATGTGCAAGATCCCTTCTTTTCCCGTATTATATAAGGTGTGTGGGAGGTGTGTCGTCAGATAGAAGGAGAGAGAGCGGCTGTCGCGGGAGGAAGAGAAGTGGGCTGTGTAAGCGTTTAAAGGATGCATACAGATGAGCGGAGCTGAAGGACAGTTCTCTAAGCAGGAGTGGAGTAGGCAGTTCTATTTTCATGTTTTTCATTCACAAGAAACAGTATCATCAAGAAAAAAAAATGCAAACAACCTTCACCCTCCAGAGTATAGCAGAAGGGTCAGAGGATGCCATGTGCCTTGGCTCGGTCATAGGACATTCATTTCCTAAGGTGCTAGCAAGTTCAGATTTCTCCTTCCAACCAGCCTCTTGCGAATCAGAGGAAATTCCAGAAATAACTGGTCAAAGTAATACACACAGTAAAGCCCACTAAGTTATAACAGCATGGCAGAGTCACCCGAGAGAGAGGACCCTTCTGGACCTCATATAGGCAATCAAAATAAGTTCCACTGGAAAGAAGGTGCAGGAATTAGCCAAAGAACATGTATGCATAGGGAACATGTATGCATTGGCCAGAGGGAAGGGTGGAGGCAAGCACTGGTGGAAGTGGGCAAAAGCCGGGGGCTAGGGGGAGATGGGGACATCTGTAATAGTGTCAACAATCAAAAAGTAAAAAATAAGTTTCTCTTGGTTTTAGGGAAGCTCTGTATGAAATGTGCAGTGCTTTGACTCATTCTGTTTGTGCTTCTTGTTTCAGGGGATTTTCTTAATTCTTGGTTTATATGTTCAGTCACAATACAGACTTAAGGACTGAGCCTGCATCAAATTATTTCCAAGAGAAGTTTTCTTTTCTTCCGAAATGATCTGCAAAATCCTGGCTATGGCTTTGTGATGCTACTGCTCTGTGTCTCTGCACCCTGCACCCTGGGCACCAAGAGTGGGACTTTTTGTAGGATAACTTCCTGCTGAAGGATTAGGGCGGTGGTTCTCAACCTTCCTAATGCCGCGACCCTTTAACACAGTTCCTCATGTTGTGGTGACCCCCAATTTCATTGTTACAAATTGAACATAATTGAAGCATAGTGATTAATCACAAAAACAATATGTAATTATATATGTGTTTTCCGATGGTCTTAGGCAACCCCTGTGAAAGGGTTGTTCGACCCCCAAAGGGGTCGCGACCCACAGGTTGAGAACCGCTGGATTGGGGTTTTCTGTACACTTAAGTCACAGTGCTAGGAAATAGAAAGCAATGGGTTATGTGTGGGGTTTTTTCTTTTCTTTTCTTCTATTTTCTCTTAGTGTGTGTGTGTGTGTGTGTGTGTGTGTGTGTGAGAGAGAGAGAGAGAGAGAGAGAGAGAGAGAGAGAGAGAGAGAGAGAGAAAGAGAGAAACACTACTTCCTTCCAGGAAATTAAGCAGAATATGGACTTTCTATTTTATAATATACTGATACTTTCTGTGCAGCTTCATTAAACTTTCCCCGGGCAACCAACATTCTAAGGAGGCAACTGTTAAATCACTTCATAACCAGTGTCAGTGGGATACACCTAATCCTCTGCTCAGCCTTGAGAAGAAACAATACATGCAAATTAATGCTGTCTGCCTTCAAGGAGCTTATAATCTATCCCCCCATTCCATGAATGCACTCAAAACTATTCCTGGTAAAATGATCATGTGCTCAGCTGTAAATAGCTGGGGAGACAGGCCACACATAAAACTTCCTCTGCCAGAAACAAAAAAATATGTCAGTGCATAGTAACATCAGCATGTTTTATAACTAAGTATGATTTTTACAAGGTCAGGGACTATGGGGAGTCATAGCAGAGGGTCATGAGCCACTGAGTCAGGGAAGGAGTCCTGTGAAGAGAGTATCCAGCCGGCATATAATGAGGAATTTCACTTGTCACCATCATTTTCTTAGCATCTGCTCCTTCCCAATTCAAATCTTTAAGTAAACACCTTTCATCCTAGAAAATCATCGCACTGCAGGCAGACCTCATTTTGTTGTGCTTTGCTTTAATGTGCTTCACAGGTATTGTGGGATTTTTGTTTTTTTACAAGTTGAAGGTAGGTAAGACCTTCCACCAGCAAAATCATCCCAACTCTCTGAAGGCTCAGATGATGGTTAGCATTTTTTGGCAATAAAGTATTTTTTTTTAAATATATTTTATTGATTGTTTTTACAGAGAGGAAGGGAGAGAGATAGAGGGTTAGAAACATCGATGAGAGAGAGACATCGATCAGCTGCCTCCTGCACATCTCCTACTGGGGATGTGCCCGCAACCCAGGTACATGCCCTTGACCGGAATCGAACCTGGGACCTTTCAGTCCGCAGGCCGACGCTCTATCCACTGAGCCAAACCGGTTTTGGCGGCAATAAAGTATTTTTAATTAACGTGTCCACATTGTTTTTTAGACATAAGGTTACTGTACACTTAATACACTACACTACAGCATAAACATAACTTTTATAGGCACTGAGAAACCAAAAAAAAATTCTGCCTCACTTTATTGCACTATTTGCTTTGTTGGGATACTCACTTTATTGAGATATTTGCTTTATTACAACATTTGCTTTATTGTTCTGGAACTGAACTGCAATATCAACAAAGTATGCCTGTGTATGTTTCTCTGTCTTTGCCTCATCTCCAACCAAAAGTTTCTCTGGATGCCAAATAACTTTGTCAACCTGCGCTCTGTCGCCCTGGCCTTTAAGAGCCCATCATAGAACTGAAGCTCTTCCTGAACCCTACCCATGTGCCACTTCTTCAACAAACTAGTCCCTGCTACCTATTCAGATACATAACCTCTGCTTGGGTACTTAACTGCCATCTCTTTCATCTCTCTCCTAAAAGGACTATCACAGGACATGCCCATTTCCCTCCCAGATCTAGTCTGCATATCCGAGTACATTTCTCCGTCTTTGTCCTTGCCTGATTCATCTTTCTCCCAACTCTTGCCAGATCTTTGTGTCTAGGTCCCGAAGTCTTCCAGCATTGCAATGGTAACTCGTGACCCTTTGTTTCTGACTTGTGTTTCATAGATTCCATTGCCTTCTAGAGACATTTCACATTGAAATATAGATCTAGTTTCTAGCAATAGGTATCCCACGTTTAAGTTAGAATACTAGAAAATCTAACGTTTTGCGTTTTTCAATTCGCATAAGGAAGGGAACACCTAGACCAAATCTGATGAGGAACAACCCAGTGCATGGAGCTTTTTAAATTTCTCCCGGTATGCTGGAAATCTGAATGTTCCTAAATGACTTCTGTCAAGGAAGGATTGCCGAAAGTCTATAAAGTTCCTGGGATTTGAGGTAAGAGTTATGTGCCCTGAGTTCTTGCTGAAGAAGAAATACCAAAAACTACATTCTTAATAAGGACACTCTATTAGTCTCAAGGGTGTGCCTTAAGGCAAGCTGACTGCCCAGGAGAAAACATGCTGGACCAGGCCAGAAAGCAAAGGGCTAGTTCAATTCCAAAGAGTGTAGGAATGATAACTTGGGTCTGGTTCAAGGGAGTTACCACTTCAGTGTGCCACCAAATTAGCAAACAATCAGTGTAAAAGTATATGTGAAATTCAAATGCAAGGAAGTGGGGACAGCTTAACAATGATTTATTTTTCCTCAGGGAGACCCCAAAGCTTTGTGATCTAGGAACACATAAAGTTTAAAGAACCCAGAGCCATGAGCCTGGGGTCTACTAACTACCATATAAAAAATTCCTTGCTATGCCACAATCACTTATTTCCCTGTTCCATTCATTTATGGTTCATAATTTGGATGCCATAATTAGGAAAATGCCTTGGGCATCCAAAACATATTCATAGATAAGACTGCAGACAGTTTCCTTAATTAGAAGCCACAGAAACGAACTCTGACAAACTTAAAGAGAACATTATTATTGAAAAGGATCTTGAATAGCCAAAATAATCAATAGAGAATGAAGCCCTGAGAACAAGTTCTCGGTAGCTGGACCACTCTAAGACAGCCGATCAAAATGCTCACACGAGAATGAAAAAGCTCTAAAAATATTTTCCATGTTTCCATAGCACCACCAATCTCACCAGAGAGAAGTTCAATTAGTCAACATTAGAGCATATGCCCGCTCCTTGGATGGGGAGAGAAGACAATGATTTACGTGTCACCCAAATGACACACAGAGAAGTTGTTATTCAAAATGTAATTAGATGCCAGTACAAAAAAACAAAAAAGTTTGGTGCTGGGTAATGGATGCTGAATTGCTGAACAGGCACCAAATACCTACTACCTAGCCCAATATATTTATTGTACTTTCTTCTTCATTATTTTTCTGCTCACATTGCACCTGTGATGCTCAGTGAGCCCACTAGGCGGTACCACCCTACCTACAAAGACAATCCATGGCGTCCTTGCCACTGAGTTCTCCAACACGAGATGTGCTAATGTGACCGTGTTACTTGTTCTTCCCTTATGGTCCATGACCCTGAAGAAAACCCACTGGGTTACTGCTGTCCCTGGTAATAAATTCAGTGCTCGTCAATTTTTACAAATGTTTCAGCTGAAGAGTTTGAAGAGTCGTTCTTCTCGGAAGGCTTGTCTACCTCACTAGAGAACCCTTCAGGAAAAAAAAAAAAAAGGTCTTTAACCTCAACTACAAATACCTCCCACTAGCTACACCTACATATCCCTAGGCTGTCACTTGAAATTCAAGACAGCATTTTAAACCTGTCTTGAGAGTAGAAAGGATGAAAAGAGACCGAGGAAGGGCAAAAACAATGAGGGACGGTATACACGTTTTATCCATTTGGGGCACCACTATTTCGCCTGCACCGAGACAACCATCACACAGCAAAAACATCAGCAAAAACACAGTATGCCATGTGACCGATGTGACTGATCCCTTTGAAAGAAATTAATGAATTAATTAGAGTTCTATGGACCGGGCTAGTGATCTTTACTGGAATATGATAAAAAGATTATGGCATTTGGAGAAAATCAAATTGAGATCGACATCCCTGCTCCTCTATTAACTAGACAAAGGAACATAACCCTCTGAACCTTATCTGATATCTATAAAATGTATTTTGTCCCTACTCAATGAGAGGATATATTTAAAGTGACTTGTGCATAATAGGTGCTCAATAATGATCATTCTCTTTTCTATGCCCGGTGTCATTAAAGGCACAGTATCTGGAGCACACATAAGAGTCTACTCTCCTACATTCCTTCACTCACAAAATGAGCACACTGTTGTCTGTGTCTCTGAGTCTGGTGTGGGTTTTGGGGGTTGTTTTCTTTTACCTAATCCCTTTACCTTTTCACCCAGCCCCCCAACACCCTGCCCCTCTAACAGCTGTCATTCTGCTCCCTGTATCTATGAGTCTGTTTCTATTTTGTTTATTTTGTTCATTAGATTTCACATATGGGATCATGTGATACTTGTCTTTCTCTGACTGGCTTATTTCACTTCACATAATCCTCTCCAGGTACATCCATGCTGTTGTAAAAGGTAAGAATTCCTTCTAATTTTTTTATGGCTGAGTAGGATTGCATTGTGTAAAATAAATGCATCACAGCTTTTTTTTTTATACACTCATCTACAGATGGGCACTTAGGTTGCTCCCATAGCTTGGCTATTGTAAGTAATGCTGCAATTGAACATGAATAGTGTATGTATTCTTTCTAATTGGTGTTTCAGGGTCATAAGGCAGTTCCATGTTCAAGTTGTTTGTGGAAACTCCATACCGCTTTCCACAGTGGCTGCACCAGCATGCCTTCCCACCAACCGCGCACTAGGGCAGTGATGACGATCCTTTTGAGCTTGGCATGTCAGCATTTTGAAAAACCCTACCTTAACTCTGGTGCTGTGTCACATATAGAAATTTCTTGATATTTGCAACCATATTAAAACAAAGACTTATATTTTTGATATTTATTTTATATATTTAAATGCCATTTAACAAAGAAAAATCAACCAAAAAAATGAGTTCATGTGTCACCTCTGACACACGTGTCATAGGTTCGCCATCACTGCCCTAGGGATTCCTTTTCTCCACATCCTCACCAACACTTGTTTGCTGATTTATTGATGATAGCCACTCTGACAGGTGTGAGGCAATATTTCATTGTAGTTTTAACTTGCATTTATCTGATGATTAATGATGTTGAGAAACTGTTAAAGCCTTGGGTTTGAAACAGATATCTTAAAAGACACAAAATCCCGTAAGTATAAAAGAAAAAAAATCAATAAATTAGATTTCATTAAAATTCAAAAGTTTTGTTCTTCAAAAGACCTTGCTTTAAAAATGAAACAGCAAGCCACAGACTGAGAGGAAAATCTTTGAAAGAAATATCTCTAACGATGGGCTTGTATTTAGAATATATAATGGATGACTACCACTCAATAATAAATAAAATTAAATTTAAAATGGGCAAAAATTCAAGCAGACACTCAAAAACCATCTAGAAATAAGCACATGAAGAGATGCTCATCACCATTTGTCATCAGGAAAATGCAAATTCAAACCCCAATGAGATACCACTACTAGTATGTCTAAAATTAAACTGACTGAATGTATCAATGGTTGGTAAGAATCTGAAGCACCAAGAAGTGTCATACACTGCTGGGGGGAATGTCAAATGGTACAATCACTCTATAAAACAGTTCGGCAGTTTGAAAAAAGTTAAACATACCTCTACTATACAGCTCAGCCATTCCACATCTAGATATTTATCCAATGGAAATCAGAGCACATGTTCACAGAAAGATTTTCACATAAATGTTCATAGCAGCGTGATTCAGAATAGGCACAAAAAAAAAAAGTGGAAAACTCCAGTGTCCATAAAGTGTTGACTAGATAAATAAAATTATGGCATCCTACTGGGTATTCAAAGAAAATTAACTCTTACTACCTGCATCAAATGGATAAATTTCAAAATAATTATACTGAGGGAAGCCAAGTCAAAATAGAAAAGTAAAAAAAAATAAAGTACTGATTCTATTTACATATATAATTCTAGAAAATTCAGATTAGTCTCTAGAGACAAAAGCAGATAAGTGATTGCTTTGTGGCCTAATACATTTTTAAGTGCTCAAAGAGAACATGTATCCATTGTTGAGGTATAATTCATTTTCTCAGGGTGGCCCAATACTCACCTCCAAGTCAGCTTTCCTTCTCTAACTCATGCTGCTCCCTCCCAATGCTTCAAGAATTCAGTTCCAAGTACTGTCTACCATTCCTATCTTTATCATTTCTCCCCCAACAGATTACAAGCCCCTCAAGGGCAGTGAATATTTCTTTTGAAACCCTTGTGGTAATTGCACAAAATGGACAGCATGGTGAAAGCTCAAATAAATGTATGCTAAGTGACTCTAAGACCTTGTGTATAAGCTACAGATGCTAATGCTGATATTGTGCTACCTTCTCACTGGGATATAGCAGCATGTGGAATAAAGACAAAAGGATTTTAGAATCAAATGAAGGTAGGTTCAAGTCTCTGACTCTTTCTCAGTAGCTATACAATCTTGGGCAATTATCTCACACCTCTGAATCCCAGTGTCTTCATTCATAAAATGAGCCTTCAAGGACCACTGAAGATTAAATAAAATTATGTGTGTGGAAGTGTCTAGCATTGGGCTGGTCCATGGGAGAGGCTGTGAATGTGTCCGTGTTTCTCCAAAGAGAAGGATTTCTTGGCAAATGACCTCTCATCACCATCGGTTTCTAAGAAACAATAACCCGGGTAGAAGTCGCTTTATGAAAATGCATGCTCAATTTCAGTCCCAGATCTTATCATAGTGTTTCCTAAAATATAAAGCAAGGACAAATGAAAGGGCTTGTGAAAATATATGGATTGGGTGATTCTGATAAACAGGAAAATTTGAGAACCGTGGATATGAAATGAACTTATATTGAGCCAATTTCACTACAGTCAAGATTTTGGTACTTTAACTGGGCAAAACCACCTCTTACAGAATTCTGTCTTGAATGTGATTACTTCTTCCTGATTGTGCTGCATATCACAAAACAGGCTTTATTTATCTTGCAGCTTTATAAATTTGCGTTATCAAACTATGAAACCATTTGGGGAAATAAACAGCAAAAGGTTGGAAATACTCAAAATGTGCATCAATCAGGGAAAAACAATTCCTCGGTACAATTATATGATAAAATATAATTCAATAGCAAATGTGAAGTAACTAGATCTGCACGTATCAATCAACATGGATCACTCTCTAAAACACTGGAATGAAATGGGGGGAGGGGCGGGGAGGTGTTCCAGAACATTTACATAGATTTTTTTCAAAACACAAAACAGTATTGCTATTTAAGATTTTGTATGTGATAAAAATACAAACGCATGAAGTGGAGGGAATCGTGCCAAATGTACAATGAGGAAGAATAAGGTTAGTGAGATAGGGAGGCTTCTATGTAAAAGATAGAGCAGAAGTAAAAAGACATTTATTAAATTCGCATTTATTCATTTTCTACAGTGGGCACACGGGCATTAGGAATATTATTCTCCATGCTCCTTGCTGTTTAGGCTTATTTTCCCAAATTAAAAAGAAATAGTTATTTGAAGTTTGATGTCCCCAAACATTATGAGGGTAATAAAACAGCCATAAAGCAACCAGTGACAGGGAAAATAAAGCAACATGAAGCAGAAGAAAAAAATACGAGTCAGCTGTGATTTCTGTAATTACACTGATCGAAGTCTGTGGCTATTTAGGGACAGGAGGTTCCGTTCCCACATGAGACAGTGTCACAAACCAGGAGCTTGAGGTTTCTAGGTATTGTCTTTGAAAGGACTTTGGGGGAATAATGTTTCCAAGACTCATTCCAATTCCTAAAACTTTCTATCAAATTAAACATAAAGCAGTACCACCTGCACTTCACAATCACTCTGTCTTACCGCCTTCAAGACACAATAATCCTCATTATTGATGTGTAACACTTCATACTCCACGGGATAGCAAACTGTGAGAGAGCTATCAATGAGCCCCGATGATGTGGCATTCATTGCCCTGAATTGCTTTAGCTCATTCCCACTGCAAAACTGTACTGCAAATTGGTAATAGGAGGTACATGGTTTCGCACCCATATTACAGGTGAAGAAATGGATTCTCGTGAGATTAAGATCCAGTGTCAAGCCATAACGGTTTGGCTCAGTGGATAGAGCGTCGGCTGCGGACTGAGGGGTCCCGGGTTCGATTCCGGTCAAGGGCATGTACCTGGGTTGCGGGCACATCCCCAGTAGGGGGTGTGCAGGAGGCAGCTGATGGATGTTTCTCTCTCATCGATGTTTCTAATTCTCTATCCCTCTCCCTTCCTCTATGTAAAAAATCAATAAAATATATTTTTTTAAAAAGATCCAGTGTCAAAATGGGGTGACTGTAAAATGTAGGGTCTCTGAGTCTCCATGTCACAGCACAGAAGATAACTCCTCTCCTTTCTCCTGCTAACAGGGAAAGTGGGCAGGATTCAGTAAAAGCAAAATAAAATCTTTTGAAAGCCAGAGGCAGGTATTTGTGCCTGAAGTGGGAGTGAGTGTACCAAAAAATAGGAGGCAGATTGCCTTTGGGGGATCGTGTAATTTCTATCATTCTTAATTACTAAAGACATTCAACATGGCCAAAGCAACTACAGCACTGGCTGGACTCTAAACAGAGGGTGCCGCTTTGATGGATTTTGCCTTCTTAGCCCGAAATCTCCCAGCCCTAGAGCTCACCCCCAGCCAGGCCTCAGGCAAGAGCCCTCTGGGGTTCCAAACAGCCCCTGCCATGCACCTGCCATCTCAGCTGAGCTTTTGAGGCCAGCCACCTACCTGTGAGAGGATGAGACGTGAACTCCAACCTTTCCGCACTCTAATGCCCATAGTCTTCCCTGCGTAACAACTGACGTTTCCTACTTAGACACTGGCAAACACAAAAGAGTCTTAGCGTTTGCCTGTAGTGAGAGACTTTAGGAAATAATCTTCGGGGATTAATGATAAACCTGCTCCCTTTTATCTCCTTCTGAGTTCTCCCCGGGATACTTAGGATTTATGGAACTTCTGAAACGTCAGTGAGGAGAGAAATGGCCCCCCCTTGGTTTTCCCAATCTCTGCATTTGCCCAGGCATGACGGTCTCACTTCACAGGAGGCAACAGGCCCTCTGGTTTGAACTTAACCGGTGCTCATTTCCTACTAAAATCTTAGAGAAATAAAGACAGAGGGGAAACGGTGACATGGGAGCTTGAGGTAGTCAGCTATGAAGGCTGCATTCCCATTAGCCCTCTAAGACTTTTTGACAGAGAAGAAGGCATTGACAGAAATGGCAGTCCTTAACTGATTCCAGTCATGGTGCCTAAGTTTGGGGTTCCAAATCCTACAAGGAAGCTTTGCCACTAAGTTTGTCAATTAATTCCTCAGACCCAAAGGGGATTTGAGAGAAGATTAAGCCATATGCTACAGATTTGTTTACGCTTAACTCGGGCAATATGTTGTTTAGAAAGTAAGATTTGGTGGAGGGGGAAAAAAAAGGCAGAAAGAAACCTCAAAGTGCCTTTTTAATACCATGAAGATTTGTTTGCTTTATAATAGTAAAGTAGAGATTATTTTCCCAAATGTAATTCCAATTTAATATCCCTTAACACCTTCTACATAAGGTGAAGTCAGAATGAGCTGACTCTGTGCACAGCTCATGCTTAGGAGGATCTGGACCAGGGGTCCTCAAACTTTTTAAACAGGGGGCCAGTTCACTGTCCCTCAGACCGTTGGAGGGCCGGACTATAGTTTAAAAAAAAAACTATGAACAAATTCCTATGCACACTGCACATATCCTATTTTGAAGTAAAAAAACAAAACGGGAACAAATACAATATTTGTATTTGCATGTGGCCCGCGGGCAGTAGTTTGAGGACCCCTGGTCTGGACACTCAGCGGTTTCTGAATTGAGGGCTCTGATAACTGCACCTGCCTTTGGGAAGAAAATCTATAAGCGAAGGGCTTAAGGACAGGGCTGATGGTATCACACTTATTGCTCATTTTCTTCAGTCTTCCCCACACACACCCCCACCCAGTTCTCGATGGGAGTTATTCTGTTTCACCTGATGTTTCCAGTTGTTAAGAGCTAAGGTATTGGGCAAAAGTCAACATGCAGAAGGAACTTTCCGTATGTTCCTCTTGTGAAAGGTGATGTGACTCAAGAAGCCAGTGCCAGAACAACCCCCATCGTTTTCCTTCACCTCGCTTTTCCTCCTACTCCATCCCCCACATTCCCAATGGTTCTCAAGTTTCTAAAGGCTTGAGAGAACTGTTGACAAAGAGTGCTGTAGCTATAAGAAATTGGGTCAAGGGAAGAAACACTATATTTCTTCATGTTATAAAGTCTAAAATTTCCTTTTACAGATTTCCAGGCAATATATTAGTTGGTGGAGTCCACAGATGTTACGATGATCTTTTAAAAAGAAAAATCTGATTCAGGTAATTAGTGAAAGTAAGATAATTTTGATAAAAAGGGAAAAAAACAACAACAAAAGAACTGGAGCAATTTTGCTCCCAGGAACATTTGGCAATGACCGGATTCATTTTTTGTTATCACAAATGGGAGAGCACTATTGTGTCCATGGTAGAGATCAGATGCTAAACACCCCCACATGCATAGGACAGCCCACAACAAGATTTCAGTTCCACAGTCAGCAGACTGAGCTGAGAAAGTCTGATAACCTGAAACTTGATTAGTCTTTCACACACCAAGCAAGACTAATGCACCATGAAAATCGGTATATAATAGAACAATTCTTACCACATTACCTTAAATCATTTCATTCATTGTCTTAGTTCTAAACATTATTATTTAACCAATGTACTTTGCTTGCATATAAAACCCTTTAATTGGTGTTTAATTACTATTCAATTTTTTTTCTTGTAATTAACTCATTAAATGTCTTACTAAGTAAAAACAACACTGAGCAAATGAGCTGATGAGTGTCTAATTATCGGTTACTAAAGATTACTGCAAATGGCTTACAAATGGTGAGCTTCTTTACTACTACTGGGAATTTCAATAGCTGACCTTAAGCAATTGAGTGCGATTTATAGAGCAGGGCATATACATAAACTACATGGCTGCCAGAGCTGAAGCAAGAAACTTCCATCACTTCTTGGGGAATGAAGTGCATTAGCAAAAGGGTTTTTTGGATTCATGACCACATGCCTCCATCCGGCGGCAGAGCCTGGAATGAGGAGTGGCATATTGGAGTCAGAAAGAAGCAGACAGCGGAAGCACTAAGTCGGCATGGAGATCCTGGCTTATTCAACACTGGAACGCTGGCAGGGACTCTCTCACAAATTAGAGATCAGAAGCCAGAGTCCAACAACCCCAGAAGGGAGGTTTTATTATTATAAACTTTCATTTATTATTGTCACCTGTTTATCAGGTGAAGACACTGGGTACAGAGGGGTTCAACCACTTGCCCGAAGACACACAGCAAGCAAACAGGAATCTAAAGCAGCAGTCTAGCCCGGCAGGTGTGGCTTAGTGGTTGAGCATCCACCTATGAACCAGGAGATCACGGTTCGATCCCACTCAGTGCATATGCTTGGGTTGCAGGCTCAATCCCCAGTGGGGGCATGCAGGAGGCAGCCAATCGGTGATTCTCTCTCATTGATGTTCTCTCTCTCTCTTCATCTCTAAATCAATAAAAATATATTTAAAATTAAAATCTGAAAAAGCAGCAGTCTAACATCAGAGTGGTCTCTTTCTCACGTTTGTGTTAGTGCTGTTTTTCTGTAGACCAGGGACGGCCAACTATGGCTACAAGCCATTATACGCTCTTGGCCCCTTGAGCGCTCCTATTCCACAAAATATTACGTGGGGGCACGCACGTACAGTGCGATTGAAACTTCGTGGCCCATGCGCAGAAGTCGGTATTTGTGGAAGAGCCACACTCAAGAGGCCAAAGAGCCGCATGTGGCTCGCGAGCCGCAGTTTGCCAACCACTGTACTATACTGCAAACATACGTAGCCTGCCATTGCATAACGAAGTGGATATATTTCTCATTGGTGAATTTACTTGAATTTGTAATCCCAAAGAGTAGTGAGTTACATAGACACACCCCGGAATTCAGACACCGTGCCACTAGATAGGCTTTAAATCAGAGTCAGCCAGATCTGGGTTTGGGTTTCCACTCTGCAGGTCACTCTTTTGGTAAAATACTTAATCAGTCTCATCCTCAGTTTTCTCATCTGTAAAAGGGGAACAATGCTTATCCTAAAAGATTATGATGATGATTAAATAAAATCATATAAAACATTTACACTAGGTCCTGGTATACAGCAGGTGTTCCATTCATTTTATGGCTGTAGCAAATAGCAATCTGGAAAGATTCTGTTGTCACTGTTTTCATTATTGTGCCAAAATTCAGCATGCTAGACCCTGTAAGTCCAAAGCTACACCATGGAAGTTTCTTGTTTCTTCACAGAAGTTTCCTTTACAACTCATACGTGTGTGGGTGGCGCTATTTGTAACTCAGGGAGTGGTGAAAATAAAACAGCCATCTTTATGGAAGCGGATCCACTCCTACTCCCTGTTGGCACCAAGAATGAGCCCATAGCCGAAGCTGGTTTGGCTCAGTGGATGGAGTGTCGGCCTGCAGACTGAAGGGTCCCAGGTTCGATTCCAGTCAAGGGCATGTACCTGGGTTGCGGGCGCATCCCCAGTGGGAGATGTGCAGGAGGCAGCTGATCGATGTTTCTCTCCCATCGATGTTTCTAACTATCTATCTCTCTCCCTTCCTCTCTGTGAAAAATCAATGAAATATATTTAAAAAAAAAAAAGAATGAGCCCATAAACCAGCCGTGGGCAAACTACGGCCCACAGGCCGGATCCGGCCTGTTTGAAATGAATAAAACTAAAAAAAAAAAGACCGTACCCTTTTATGTAATGATGTTTACTTTGAATTTATATTAGTTCACACAAACACTCCATCCATGCTTTTGTTCCGGCCCTCCGGTCCAGTTTAAGAACCCATTGTGGCCCTCGCGTCAAAAAGTTTGCCCACCCCTGCCATAAACCCACTGCTCTTTCATTTCATCACCCAACATTTACTGAATGCCTACAGTCTACGAGGCTAAGTTACCCAATAGAAATATAGAAAATTTTAAAACAAATGGAAGCAGTTTATGGTAGGAGACAATGAGATGGTCTTTTTCCCATTCCACAAACATTTATAAAACACTAGGCATAAAAAGGCAGGAGACCGTCGAGATCCCAGGCTCTCCTGGACTATAGCCTGAGCAATGCTGTGTGATATGTTCTAGCAGGGGGACAGGATACAAAGAGCAGGTGCACAGCTCCTCCTTCAGGTCAGGGGCATCATGGGAAATTCCATATGAAAGGCTCTCTCAACTGAATTCTGAGACAGAGGCAGCACAGCACTGCGATTGTGAACATGAGGCTTTGAACCCCAGATCTGACTCTTACTCCCCGTGTAACCTCAGGCCAGTTATCAACTGTTCTATGCTTCAGGCTCCTACTGCATAAAGTGAGGGTCATAAGAGTGCCAACTTTATGCCATTACTGAGAGTACTGAATACCTTAATAAGTATAAAACCCTCAGAATTACATCTGGCTCATTAAGTGCCCCATAAACTTTAGCTATCATTTCTCATCCTTCTAAGTTTCATGTACAAAGGATTCGACACAGGAGAACACGGAACCATCTGGGAGAATGGAGCACAGCATTCCTCTGGAGGTGCAGAGAGAGCCCTTATCAGAGGGTGGAGCCAGAGCACTACTCTAACAATATGAATTTTATCGTGATGTTTATGGGCTATATAGATACAGAAAGATGTTTGCGCGTGGGAGTGCCTGGATCTCGTTTCTATTTCGGCAAGATCAGTCTGTTAACAACGTGGAAAGCAGGTGAGCTAAGGGCAAAACGGATGGCAAAGAAAATCAGTTTCCAGGTGAGAAAGGGCAAAACGGGTGGCAAAAAAATCAGTTTTCAGGTGAGAATGTTAAGGGTCTTGGCCTAGGGCAGAGCAGTAAGGAGGGACAACTTTCTTATAGGTATGACAGTGGGTTAAAGTCTTGTTTGACCTCCTATAAGACTGTCCTTAAATCTTGCTCATAGATTTGGGGTTCAAGGTGTAAAAAGAAAGGTGTTTGCTCATTTTTTTCCTAGGGCATAGACAATGTCATTTTTCTCTCTTTTTCTTCCTGTTTCTCAACAGACATTTCTTTTCTGAATGGTCTCAAGGATGATGCATTCTTAGTGCTCACAGACTCAGAAAGAATGCAGAAGAATCATTTGTCTCCATGAGCAGACAGCAGCCTACTTCTACACAGAACCCCTGAATGAAATGCCAGAGTAAAAAGACATCCCTGGATTTAAATCCCCAAGCACGCCGTATGGCCAAGTGTTCCCCTCACGCATTATAACATCTCATGCACTGTATTTCATGGCAGGAGGTGGGAGCAAATTTACTCTTCATCTCATCCATTCCACTGAATCCTGCATTTTTTGAATTGCTAACAATTTGGCTTACTACCATTTCCATAAAATGTGCTAATAATGAGTTATGTTATCCCTGCTTTCAGAGAAAAAAGTAATTCATCAAAGCTAACTGAGCTGCTTCCGAACCTCCTAAAAAGTACAGATGAATGTGATTTCAGAATCATTTATTGTTAATGTGCAGAGCTAAGTTTCTTGCCAAAATTCCTCTGGTGTTCTTGGTGAGTGACTCCAGGTGCAGTTATTAAGGTCAAATATAATGGTGTCATTGTCTCGATTTTTCCAGTAGAGGTCCCTAATGAACCATGTCTCACCTGTGGCTGTTAAGGCAAGATTCATCTTTATAAAAATGTGTGCTTATCAAAGTTTCAACTGTAGACAAGAAAATCAGAGCCCTCGTTACCTATAAAATTATATAATTAGAGGCCCGGGAAGAAAGTTGCATAGCCCGTTCTCTATTCCCTGGGTTCTAGATGAAGCAATATGTAAAATGGTGAGGTTCCCTTTGGCATGTGAAGGGCATCTGTTTGTAACACATCTCCTCTGTTGGCCAAGGTTGTTCCAGCTGATTTGGCAGAAAAAGCAGTCACTTCCTCCTTTTTCTCACCATTCTACCTGGGCACCTGCCAAAAATGCTCATTTGGTCAAGAAACACAACCTTCCAAACAGAAGGACCATTTATCTTATCAAGGGTATTCAAGGATTTGTACTTTCCTGCTGCAAGTTCTAAATAGGCTTATTTAGGGCCCGTGGGAGGGTGACATAGGATGGTAAATTTTCCAAGACCCCCTCTCTCTAAAAACCTGTTCCCGAGATGAACAAAATTTGAATACAATGAATACCAACGCTAAAGGGACTTTGAAAATCTCATCTCTCTCCTTTGTTGGCTTTTAACAAACCCAGTGATAGGAAAGGACTTCCTCAGGTCACGTAGCTAGATAAAGGCAGACCAGCGATTAGAGCTCAATGGCTGCACATTGTCCAAATACCCTAAGTGCCTTCTGTTGAGGAATATACTCATGCTTCCAGTTCTCCTTTGATAATATGATGATTTTCATTTTCTCCTTCACGATTAAGGGGGAGGGACTACTTGGAGAGTTTAATGCCTGACTTGCAGAATTATTGAGACTCGAGGTATATGGGACAGAAGTTTACAAATTGCTGAGTCACTGCTGAATTGTTTCATTGCTGCAGATGTTGTGGCCAAGTGTCCCAAAGATGAGCATTTCTTGTTTAAGGGAAGAATCTCAACCATACAGAAGAAACCACGCTGAATTTCCCACGCCCTCTGGGTCAGGAGAGGTGGCTCGTGGTATCAGAAATGAGGACAGGACCGAACACGCATGGCCAGGGGAGCATGAGCTTTACCACTCTGGAGACCAGAGGAGCAGCAGGGAGAAGAGCAATTACAGTTTCAAACTCCTGTGCCACTTCCTCTCCCAACCTTATAAAATAATCCAATGTACACCTACCCGTCCTCCCCTCGCTCTGTGTGATATTTCATTTAGTGGGGACTTGTGCAAAGGGCTGCGTGCTTAAAAGGATTTATGAGCAGACTGTTCAGAGGAAACTTTCAGGATCTCAACACAAACCCAGTAAAGAGAGGGTTATTTCCTTTTGGAATCTCAATTCCTGCAACAAGGAAAACCACTGTGGAAATCACAGCTGCTTCTCCTAGAAGGACTCCGTGTGTCCTCTGGATCATGCACTGTGACCATTGGAAGCGTGGTTAAAGGGGGTTGAAGGAATAGGAGGTAAGCAGTAAAAGCCCAGGGTTTAAAGTCACCGAACAAGTCACTTGGGGACGTCTGCTAGTATTGGCGGGGAGGAGGGAGATTCCTGAACCAGCCCAGTAGCCAAAAGGTTGCTTTTAACCTTTCTGCTGAAAGTATTTTAAATTTTTTTTAAAAAAAATAAAGAACCCACAGATTGAGACATGTCTGTTAGACTAATCATCTTTTAAATATAAAACATTATTTGCCAGTAGCTTTGCTCTAGCTCACCCGCTTTCCACATTTTTTATATAACCAGATCTGATGAGCTTTCAAATAATAAATATTTAATTGAAAAATTAAGCTCTCCATAAATAAATAAATAAACAAACAAACAAACAACTCTTTACAGCCCTATAATACTAGCCTGAATGGGGCTAGACCAGGGATCAGCACACTACTTATGTACAGGGCCAGGCAGTAAATAATTTATGAATTTTGGGCTCCAACTGTCACAACTAT
>NW_005871708.1:347328-350179 GCF_000147115.1 Myotis lucifugus | reverse complement strand
GAGGAGGGATTCCATAGGACCTTGATGAAGGGAGGAGGTATTCCATAGGCCCTTATGGAGGAAGGAAAAAGGGATTCCATAGGATCCTGGATGGAAGGACAGAGGAGGGATTCCATAGGACCCTGCATATAGTAGGAGGTATTCTGTGGGACCCCGCATTGAAGAGCAGGTATTCCATGGGACCCTAGATGGAGGAGGAGGTATTCCATGGCACCTGGGAAAACAAAAAATTAACCTACCCCTTATAAACAATGTATATGAGGGTGCAGTCAGGCTGATGGTCTTCGAGTCTTTGAATGTGGATGAATGTTCATGCTAAACGTATTAAACACATCCTTAAAATCACAGCTGTGCTTACCTCTGGAAAAGGGGTGAATAGAATGGGATTGGGCAGGGATTAAAAGAAAGGATTCTTGTATTTAACCTACAGTTTTTTGTTTACTAAATTATGCAAATATTCATATTTGTTAACATCTGGGTAGCAAGATGGAGATCCCTTACTCTAAGAACAGAGTAAACGAAATTGTAACACTGCGGATGGTCCTTGGTCAATTGTGAGAGTAAATAGCTGCTCTGTGAATAGCAGGTCTGTTTTAACTTGCTCAGCTCTAACCCTACCCCATCCCTACTTACACAGAACAGTAAAGATCTTTGGCATCTGAGCCTTTTAATCTCCCCAAACTACACTCCAAGACAGTGAATGAATTTAAGACAATTACAGACCTGTAGAGAATGGAAACAATAGGACACATTTTCCTAGAAGGAAAACAAATCTAGTGTTCCAATGTGAGAAATATTGTGTTTATTTTGGCATCAGAAAGTGTTCCTATCCTACCTGTAAGCTCTATGCCATGCATCCCCAAAGGAGAAAGAAACTGAATAACTGACACACTCCACTCTCCCATTTTGAGCAAAACCCTAGTAGTGAAATGGACATCACAATTCTAGATCAGATCCATGCTACTTACCGAGGTGAATCAAGTAAGTCCTTTATTCATAAATATAAATGAAAAAGGTTTGCCAGATATATGAGGAAGGTAAAATAGAAGATCACAATAAACACACAAAACTATGTCATTTGGGGGGAAAACTCAGATAAAATATTGAAATAAAAGATAATTTTACCAAAAATTTAAATTCCTATTCTCAGAAATTTAAGGGAAGAAAATAGATTTATAAAATTAAAATAAAATGTCTACTATAGAAGGAAACAATTAGAGGACAGATCAAGTACTTGCAAGATAGAAATATTTTCAACAGCATGGATTGACCTGGAGAGTATTATGCTAAATGAAATAAGCCAGTCAGAGAAAGGTTGAGTATCACATGATCTCACTCATATGTGGAATCTAATGAACATAATAAATCCATGAACAAAATAGATCCAGAAACAATGTCATTTTGATTTTTTAAAAAAATGAAAACTAAAAGGGGAAGTTAGTGGAAAAATCTAATGTTGAAAAATGTTGCTACATTACAAGGTATCGGAATTATCTTAAATGTGCTTATTATACGTGATCAAAGTTATGGTAACAACTACCTGTAAGACACAATCTTCACATGCTGTCTATTTAAGAAGCAAAATATGGGACAATTGAGAAAGATAAGTACTCTACATCAGTAATCACTCTTCAGAAATATTTGCTTTGGGAGATGGTAAACAACTGCAGCAGGCTCTTTTTCAATAGCCATATTTCCTAATGTTAACTGCCATAGCCAGAGTAGGATGAATACTTGGAAGATGCTGATGTTCATACAGTAATCTAACCTCTTGTATTTAAGAGTGAAGAGAGCTCTAGAAACCTTATTTGGAATACCTGATGCTCATTCATTATATTTCATTGGCTAATTTTACATATATATTTTTTAGAGAGATAGGGAGAGGGAAAGAGGGATAGAAACATCAGTGATGAGAGAGAATCATTGATCAGCTGCCTCTTGTAGGCCCCTACTGGGGATTGAGCCTTCTTAACACCACTGCCTGGGCACGTGACCTTCACCAAAATGTTACCCGGGACACTTCAGTCCCCAGGCTGAGGCTCTTGGCTAACCTTTTGAGCTCGGCATGTCAGCATTTTGAAAAAGTCTAACTGAACTCTGGTGCTGTGTAACATATAGAAATATTTTGACATTTGTAACCATAGTACAACAAAGATTTATATTTTTGATATTTATTTTATATATGTAAATGCCATTTAACAAAGAAAAATCAACCAAAAAATTGAGTTCACGTGTCACCTCTGACACGCGTGTCATAGGTTCGCCATCACTGCTATCCAATGATCCAAAACAGCTAGGATTCACTTGATAATTTCAATAATGGGTACATGTAATTTCTGTTGCACATCTATCTTCCCTCTTTGGGAAAAGTATATGTCATATGACAAATGGGGACAATAGTGAACTTTTAAAGGGCTTTGAATGTACTGGGCATTACCTTTAGGCTACTTGTCATTTTTCCTATGAAAATGTCTCTTCATTCTTATCCTTCAATGGAAATATTCTCCCTGTGCTTCATACTGCAGGAAACAATAATATTAATATTAATAATGATATTAATAATAATACTAATTTACAAGCAATGATTTTTTTCTATTCTAAGAGAATGAATTTTTATTTCAATTGCTTGCATATGTGCATGTGGATATCAGGCTGTTTTTTTATATTTTTTATTGATTAAGATATTACATATGTGTCCTTATCACCACTTTACCCCTTACCCCCCCCCCCGCTCAGCCCCTCACCCCCCCCCCTTGTCCATGTCCATTGGGGTAGACCTATAAGCTTGCAGGAAGGGCCTTCGGGGAACCTATCCTCGTAACCGCCCTCCCCCCTAGCTTTCCTTCAAGGC
>NW_005871708.1:307426-347139 GCF_000147115.1 Myotis lucifugus | reverse complement strand
AATTTAATGCTGCGTATTAGCGTCGATGCGGTCTTCCATGATAAGATTTCCATTGTCTCCTTCCTCTTCGGAAATAATACCCTTCCGCATTTCATATAATGCTGGTTTGGTGGTGATGAACGCCTTTAGCTTTTGCTTATCTGTGAAGCTCTTTACCTGACCTTCAATTCTGAATGATAGCTTTGCTGGATAAAGTAATCTTGGTTGTAGGTACTTGCTATTCATCACTTTGAATATTTCTTGCCACTCTCTTCTGGCCTGCATGGTTTCTGTTGAGAAATCAGCTAACAGTCGTATGGGTACTCCCTTGTAGGTAACTGACTTTTTTTCTCTTGCTGCTTTTAAGATTCTCTCTTTGTCTTTTGCTCTTGGCATTTTAATTATGATGTGTCTTGGTGTGGTCCTCTTTGGATTCCTTTTGTTTGGGGTTCTCTGCGCTTCCTGGACTTGTAAGTCTATTTCTTTCACCAGGTAGGGGAAGTTTTCTGTCATTATTTCTTCAAATAGGTTTTCAATATCTTGCCCTCTCTCTTCTTCTGGCACCCCTATAATTCTGATGTTGGTACACTTGAAGTTGTCCCAGAGGCTCCTTACACTATCTTCATATTTTTGGATTCCTTTTTCTTTTTGCTTTTTTGGTTGGGTATTTTTTGTTTCTTCGTGTTTCAAATCTTTGACTTGATTCTTGGGATCCTCTTGTCTGCTGTTGGTTCTCTGTATATTGTTCTTTATTTCAGTCAGTGTATGCTTAATTTCTAGTTGGTCTTTTTTCATATCCTCCAGGGTCTCACTAAATTTATCGGCGGTTTCCAGAAAATTCTTGAAAAACCTTAAAAGTGTGGTTTTGAACTCTATATCCAGTCATTTTCTTTCCTCCATTTCTGTCATTTGTGACCTGTTTCTTTGTCTCTGCATTTTTTATGCTTCCCTGTGTTGGTAGAGTGGTTTTGTGTGCTAGGTGTCCTATAGGGCCCAGTGGCTCAGCCTCCCCAGTTACCTGAGGTGGACACTCTTGGTGCACCCTCTTGTGGTCTTTGTGCACAGTCTTGTTGTAGTTATGCCTTGATTGTTGTAGGTATCACTGGGAGGAATTGACCTCCAGGCCAATTGGCAGTGAGAATCAGCTGTGTCTGCAGTGGGAGAACTTCTGTGCTGAAGACACCCTTCAGGGGCAAGACGTGCTTCAGTGGGGCTTTGGTGCTCACTGAGTCTGCCCCCTGAGTGTGTCCCTTATGGATCTGAGGAGTTGTAATCTGGATGGTCCCACTCTGACCACTGGGTTCACTGGCTCTTGGATCTAAGGAGGTGCTAATTTAGCCTCTTTCTGAGGCTACCTTGCAGGAGCTATGATCTGCAGATTCTCCTTCCTTTTTTGGAGGTTTGGAGGTGCCCATATGAGGCCCAACTGTGAAGCAATGCAAGCTGCTGTGGGGCCTTGGGCCTTCTCTTGGAAGTTCTGGGTCTGTCTGGCCAAGCTGCAGTTTGTTAGGTAATTTTCAGGTTGCAAAGGACCCGGGCATTCATATGCAAAAGCCTCTGACGCAGCTTGGGTGGGGCGGGGTCTCAGGGAATCAACAGGGTGGAGCAAGCAGCTATGGCTGATTCTCAGCCCTGCCCTAAGGGGCCCCTTGTCTCAGTGTCCCGGTAATCGGTAATCGCTGCAAGCACCTCTGAGGGAAAGCCGCCCTCAAGTTCCGAGTTCTGCCTGCTGCCAGACAGTCCAGTTTCTCCCCGTAAGAGCCCTAGGTCCCCAGAGACTTCCCTGAACCAGAGTTCAGAGCAGTCGGGAGCTTGTGTCTCCCTCCCGATTCAAAAAGACAGCCGCGTCCTCAGGTACCAGCCCCTTTCTGCCTGTGCGCTCAAGCCTCCATACCTCTGCACTTTACTTCCGCAGCTACTCTGAGTCTCAGTGCTTTTCTCTTTCCTTCTAGTTGTAGAATTTCCACTCAGCCAGCCTTCCTGTGGTTCTGGATGATGTCCGGTTTGTCTTTTCGTTGTATTTTTGAAGTTGTTGTGGGAGGCAGCAATTTCCGGTGTTTACCTATGCCGCCATCTGGGTTTCTCCTACAAGCAATGATTTTTAGAATAGACTGAGTTCCCATTGAATCATGCTCACTGATTTTCTATTCCTTAGCTTCATATTTTAACTTATACCAACCATCTTAAGTCATGTTAGCTGTATTAATATATTTAATTCTATTTCATTGATTTGCAATCTCAGCCTGCTTCACTTAACACTTACTCAGAAAGAATGTACTTCAAGGGTGAAGTCTGAAGAAAATCTTTAAAATAATCAGATGGCAAAAATTGATGGGAATTTTATTGTAGAGAAAATATGGTGTTTGTATCTTTAATTGCAATAGTTTGAGTATTGGACACACTGCCTCATACAAAAGGAGAACTGAAACAATGTGTGCTGAATAAGTAAATGAATAAAAAAATGTATTTTAGGACAAGATTCAAGTTGCTGCCATGGTTGAAGAATTACATCTAATCTGTAATTTGTGTATTAGTGTATTATTGGCTATGACCAAGAAAAAGCCATGCTGCATTGAAATTGTAAAACACCTAATGCTACATGCTAAGGAGTTTACTATTTAGTTTTTGGAATTTGAAGTAGATGATTATCCTGAGTATTAGGGAAAAAAGAAAAATAGATTGGTATGGATTTTAAAAGAGGCATTTGTTTCAATAATGCGGGTGTGATCTACAATTTCTAATCATGGAGAATAGCAAGAATTTAAGGTACCAGGAGATGGACAGCCCGACTTCACAAAGGGCTGTCCATCTCCTGAAGATGTGAACACTCATGGCCCTCGGGAGGGCTTTCTCCCCATGATTGCTCAGAAGTCGTGGGAGACCTTTGCAAAGGCAGACTCACAAATTGATGGAGACGAAACAAAAAAAGTAAATTATATTTTCTGTTCTGGCCAAAGTAGAGTAACAGGGATCAGATATATGCCCAGGAACACCTGAAAAACAGGGAAGAAAATAAGATGAAATTTTGAAAGACACTGGACATCAGGAAGCAGAGACTGACACCTCACAGATAGGAAATAAATGAGGTGAGTCCTATGATGGCTCCACATTCCTTCAGTTTCTAGGCCACAGCTCAGAGAGGCAAAGATCAGCAGTCACGCTATGTAGAGGAGATGGAGCTAAGACACTATAGAGAACAAGTGTTGGGGGCCAGATGTAAGCTGGCAAGGTCCTTGCACCTGTAGGGGCTAGCAAGGCTGGGATCCTTACGCACACAGTTTTCCCAGACTTGTTTGGATGGCGTTTATCAGTAGAACAAGAGCAACATTTGTAGAGCCTTTCATAGCTTACCAAGAAGTCTGTAATTATTTACTGAGATATGCTGTACTGAGAACTTGTCCTTCTGCTGTGTCCCTCCCTTAGAGATTAAGAGGAACAAAGAATACATTCCTCTTGATAGACCTCCTATTCAGTGTGTTATGTATAAATAGTATTGTGTGGCTAATAAAGTTGCTTCAGTTCATCAAGAGAACTGGGGTCCTCCCAACCCCGCTTTCCTGTCTTTCTTTCTTTTCTCAATTCCCACCTCCCTGCCTCACCCCGGCTCAACCCTGTCAGGCTGGCCCTGACCGATCTGGCGCCCGAGCTAAGGGACTGAGGAACTGGGAAAAAGACGGTGAGGAACTCCGTCGGGCTTGGAGAGAAGACAGTGAGGAACTCATCCGGATAAAGAGTGCACTCATTAAGGTAAGGGAGGAGCAATTTTTTGGTAATCGGGAGTAAAGCATGGGGCAATTAGAATCTAGAGAAAATGCTCCTTATGGGCAAATGTTAAAGTTTATGCTCAATAGTAAAGGAACTAAGGTTAATGACAAGCAAGTAGAAAATTTTTTAAAATTCATTCAGGAGGTCTGCATTTCCTTATCGAATTTAATATGGGATTATTTAGATCCCAGGCATGACCATAATCAACCTTCTCTTAAGCCAGAAAAAAAGGAGAAGCAGTGTGATAGCACAAAACAGGGGTCTAAAAAAGACAGTATATTAAAAAGAAATAATGTAACTTTTAAAGACAATTTAACTCCTCAAGATGAGGAGGATTTTGAGGAAGCTGCTGCTCTTTGTCATGATGATAATACAGGTATTGTTCAGGCAAAAGAGGAGGAAAAATGTTTTTCTGCTGGAACTGAAGAGGGCAGTGATATAGAGGATGTGTTGGAATGCTTTTTAGAAAAATTAAAGCTTCTTGGCAAGAAAAAGAGAAGCCGCGGGGGCCGTTCCCGCCGTTCTCCGCTGCCTTGTGCAGCACCAGTTCCACTTTCCCCTCTCCAGATGGCTTTGCAGGAGGCACGAAAGTGTGGTGAGGAATTGGGCATTCACGCCTTCCCTGTTATGGAACAGGTGAACCCTCACACGGGACAGCGTGAGCGTGCTTATGACCCGCTTCCTTTTAAAACCTTAAAAGAGTTAAAAACAGCCTGTGCTCAGTATGGGCCCACTTCCCCTTATACTTTAACCATCTTGGAAACTATGGCCTCAGAGGCTCTCCCACCTAATGATTGGAGAGCTATTGCCAAGGCTTGTTTATCAGGAGGGGATTATCTCTTGTGGAAATCAGAATATGATGAAAAGGCTAAGGAGCAAGCTTCTCGTAATCGAGCTGCCCAGATTAATATTTCTTATGAAATGCTGGTAGGTGAAGGAGTCTATGCTGATACCCATAATCAAATTCAATACCCCCAGGAAGCTTATGGACAGATTAATGGAGCTGGGATTAGAGCCTGGAAAAAGTTACCCACCTCTGGTCAGAAAACAGAGGAGCTCTCAAAAATTATTCAAGGGCCAGATGAAAAGTATCAGGATTTTGTCTCTCGGCTATTACAGGCTGTTGGCCGAGTAGTGGTGGATGGAGAGGCTGGCATGTTAATAGTTAAACAGTTGGCATATGAAAACGCCAACACTGCCTGCCAAGCTGCACTGCGGCCCTACCAAAGACAGGGGACTCTCTCAGATTATATCTGAATTTGTGCAGATATTGGTCCCTCATATATACAAGGAGTTGCCATTGCAGCTGCATTAAAGGGAACCACCATTAAAGGAATTCTTCAGCAACAATTTAGCACAGGGAAAAGTCCAACATACAAGTGTTACACTTGTGGAGGAACAGGACACATAGCAAAACAGTGTCCTTCTAATAAAGGGATTAATAAAGGAAATGGCAGAGGTCCCAAACAACCTGGACTGTGCCCTAAATGTAAAAAAGGAAAACATTGGGCAAATGAGTGTAAATCTAAGACAGATATCCAGGGAAATTCTTTGCCTCAACACCAGTTGGGAAACTACCAAAAGGGGCCAGCCTAGCCATGGCAAATAACAGGGGCATTGTCTATTTACCCTCCTGTCTCTATGCCATCTCAAGGCCAGCAGGCTGCACAGTATCCAGCCTGCCACAGAAAACAAAATAGATACAAGAGCTATTCCGAGCAACCCCCGGAAGTACCGGGCTGGACCTTGGATCCATAGGAATAAGACATTCTGTCTGCCCTGGGTGCTGCCCTTGCCTACTGAAATAAACAAAATATCATTAGATTTAAAACCTCCCACATAGAGAAGAAATGATGATTTCCTTGCATTTCCAATACAGCTATAGCAAATGCCACAGGACCTGAAATTTAAAAATACGTCTGGGATTTCTGTACACGTGTAAAGAGAAAACTAGCTTGGAACTAAGGCGCGCATCATCTGATTTTGGACATTTAGATAGAGTTCTAAGCTGAAATCTCTTTACAAATGTACAAAATAAAACCCAAGACTGATTATTTCCTAAGAAAAATGGAAAATTTAACCCAAAGGAAAAAAGATGCTGGCTAAATTCTAGCAGCAGGATTGGCATTTCCATAATAAAGAACAGTTTTTAAATACTAATAAAGGGTGTTAAAAGGTTAACTTCAAGGCTGAAAAGGAAATTCAGTAAAATTGTCTCTGTTACAAAAATTTGCTAAAGAATATGCCTTAAAATAATAAATTGGATTTAAATCTCAAGAATTATTAAAATATATTAATTATAAAAATCTAAGTAGCCCAGGTAAAAGACAGCTACCCCCTCTATTTAAGGCTGGCTTCCCAAAGCAATTTCTAATAGAGGAAGGGCTAGCCTCCCTTCCCCCAACAGAGCAGGTAGGCCAAAAATTTTCTGCCAGTGACAACTTTTAAAGAGAGGTTTGCTTCTCAGTTTCCCATCCTTAGTAGAAAGAATGTAACTAATTTGCATTTTAATGGTTACCTGTTTCCAGTCAATGGCAGCCCAAGGCTTTGAGAGTTTACTAAATTGAATTAGATATTCTGAAATAACAAAATGCTAAAGTATTAATCTAAATTTCTCTCATGAAAAATCTAAAGGACAGAATTAAATCTATTGATTATGTCATGTATTTTTAAAGTTTATTCTTAAAAATGTTACTGATTGAGAAATGCTAAATATTTAACTTGCCAGCTAAGAGTTTATAGTTCTAGTTAAATAAACTAGGAGAAATCATATAATTATAATAAAATTTCAACATTTGTCTAATTGAAAAAAGAGGATAAATTCTGTTATCCCAACCAAAAATTTTAAATACAAAGATCAGTTTTAATTTAATTGATATCTCTTAATAATTATAAAAGGTATATAATCTTTAAATTATATATACACATATATATTTAATAGTCTTTTAAGTTAGATTTTAAAACTATAATCAAGGAATGACTTTAGGACATTTCATGGGCCCTGAAATGTTTTCAAAAGTTTATTCTCTCTTCTTAAAGGATTTTTTAATAAAGGCAATTTAATATACTTGAAATCACATAGAAAGCTTTATCAAATAAATATTAATAAATATATATTTTAAGTTTTTGCCTCTAAGAAAGGGAAAAACAAGTTATCTTATTTAATATTTCTTAAAATACAGCAGTAGAATTTTAAGATATAATTTAAAATAACAAAAGCTCATTAATAATTTTTAATATTTTACAACAGCATATTATACATTTATTCCAAACAAGCTTACAAACTAATTGTTTGGCAGCAATTTAATAAGAACATGAAAGGATTTTATCCCTTCCACTGTGTGGAAGGCCTCCTGGGAAGGCACTTAAGCATTCTATATTGACCTCTCTTGCCCTTTTTGCCAAGGGGGTCCCTCTTCCAATTGCCTACAACTGTTGCCTAAGCTCTCTGTTCATACTGAGGTTAAAGCCTCATGGTGGCTGGTACCATAGATCTGTCTCTTGCCCAATAGCATAAGCTGGGCCCTCTCTGGAGAACAAACCTGGGTTCCCCATGATCAATGCCGGGGCCCCGCCAGCAGGCGAGGGGATCCAAAGGCAGTTGCTGAGCATGGAGGCCACAGGGGCATACACTACCAAGGAGACAGAACTAAACCTCACATCACCCTGCTTGGCCCCGGAGGATGGCTGGTTAGTCAATGACGAGTAAGACCCCTCAGGGAGGGGCGACCTAAGACAGGCACAGTCGCAGGGGGCCTCAGGGGAGAACTTGGGGGTCAACAGAGGTGGGGCAGAGATCCTCACCCCCCCAACTATGCAGGGGCTTGAACACTCACCCCTTCTGAGGGAGGTCTCCTAACCCCATGGCTGCTGAGCTTCCCATGCCCAGCTCAAATCAGGACCCAGATAACAGAAAGAGACTTAGCCCAGCTGAGATTGATACCCAGATAACAGAGACTTGGCTAACAGCAACTACCCTATATCTAAATCCAGCTTAACACCAGGAATGCTCAGAGCCTTCTCAAGGATACAAAATAATCCTTTCCATTAATATTTACAGTATAAATTAAAATTTTTATTAAAATATTAAATCTAACAATAAAATAGTAGTCAAGTTTTCAGATTAATTAAAATTATTCAAAAAGTATTAACTATAATTATCATTTCATAGTAAAATTGCTTAACATACTATAAACCTAAAGCAGTCATATTTTTATACAAAAATTAAAAGTTATCAAGACTACACTAAAAAATTTCCAAAAACCTCCTAATATTAAAAAATAAAAAAGGGAGGATAGTGGAAAGATAGTGGAAAAATACCATATAAGGAAAAATATCCTGTAACTAATTTATATCTAGAAAAATTTTTTCATTTATAATGCTAATAACAAGACACCCATGAAAACACATATGGTGTCAAATAAGCCAAAGGAAAATCGTTTGGACAAAAATTAAAAGAATCCCAAGTCTAAATTATAGATATGATTCCTTTATTAACCTTTGGTCGAGAATACGTTTGTATATTTTCAGAAAACAACTCCAAGACCATATGGATTCCTGCAACAGAAGAGAATTATTAGGACTGCTCCAGCCACAGAATAGCAGTGGCCCCGTGAGACAACAAGAAGAGAAGCAGTCCAGAAATAAAGATGGTGACAACGCTTTATCATGCTAGCAGTCAGCAGCTGTGCATCGCTGCAGGTTGCCCAGGACCAAACCAGAGAGGGTCGGACCTACATTGCCACCATTTGTCCACCATCCAGAACAGAAATATTACTGCTGACATGTACACATAAAAAACTGTCAGACACTGAAACATGAACTTTGCCTAAAAAACAAAGAAGGGGGATCTGTTGGGGGCCAGATGTAAGCTGGCAAGGTCCTTGCACCTGTAGGGGCTAGCAAGGCTGGGATCCTTACGCACACAGTTTTCCCAGACTTGTTTGGATGGCGTTTATCAGTAGAACAAGAGCAACATTTGTAGAGCCTTTCATAGCTTACCAAGAAGTCTGTAATTATTTACTGAGATATGCTGTACTGAGAACTTGTCCTTCTGCTGTGTCCCTCCCTTAGAGATTAAGAGGAACAAAGAATACATTCCTCTTGATAGACCTCCTATTCAGTGTGTTATGTATAAATAGTATTGTGTGGCTAATAAAGTTGCTTCAGTTCATCAAGAGAACTGGGGTCCTCCCGACCCCGCTTTCCTGTCTTTCTTTCTTTTCTCAATTCCCACCTCCCTGCCTCAGCCCGGCTCAACCCTGTCAGGCTGGCCCTGACACACAAGGTGGGTAGAGATCTCAAGGCAGACAACCAGAGAGCAAAATGAGAGAAAGAGAGGGAACTCCAGAATCTTGCACCCCACAAGTATGAATCAGGGGATTACTGATCAGCTCGTGTGTGAATACATTATTAGAAGCTAGGAAAGAAACCACTGGAAAGGATTCTTGATAACTGATACTAAAACAGGGCCTGCAATAACGACCTTTACTGTCAGCCAGACTAGATAACCTCCAGATGCACAGCCATTGAATAATTTATGTGGAAGGGTCTTGCTGCAGTAGTGAGGAACAGTTAATTAACCATACCACATGGTATAATAGTATTTAGCCATGTGCTATCACAGGGAACTGCTCTGTTTATAATCAAATCTTAAAAAGGATCCCAAAGAATCAAACTGTTTCCAAGAAACACAACAGTATCCAAAAAGGGCAAATATTATTTGTAAAAAGAAAATGGATGGTGAAGAACACATGGGTTTTAAATAAAGACAGGATCAGTAGTAGGGCACTGATCTATCCTTTGTCCTCAGGCTTTCATATGGCACTATTTTTCTGATTATGTTGAAATGTTACCTTAAAAGATAACTGATCTTGATTTCTGAGTGGTTTTTTTGGGTGCTATCTTAAGTTGTATACCCAATGCCTCACTCACCTCACCCATATTTGGGCAAATATCAAAACCGGAGGGCTGTGAGTACATAGAAAAAACATGGCTCTCAGAAGCTCCCGCTTATCAATTGTTACCTATAATTTATCCAGGGGAAATGAAAGTACCTGTATTAAGATGTGAACACGTGAAATATTCGTGGCCCCATGATTTCCAAACAGCCTCAAATGGGAATCAATCCAAAAGTCCATCAAAAGATGAATGGGGAGCTGACATGTGGTGTGCTCATACAGGGGAACAGTTCTCTACCACAAGCAAGAATGCAACCTTGCAGTCCATCCCTGGAAAATGCAGGCTGTGCAGGGGCGCGTGCTGACCCGCCTCAGGAAAGAATAAGAATGAGTCAGCACCTGGCAATGGTCTCCTAGCAACGGGGCCGCTGGGACAACAAACCCCTGAGGCCCCTGGACCTCCTGGGCCAAGGGCGCCATGGCGTGCCAGCAGTGGCCCTTACCGGAGCCCCACAAGGGGTGGCTGTTAAAGTCGGATCTGAGGAAGAAGGCGCTCATAGAGTCGGGGCTGATCAAGCGGTGGCAGTCAGGGCCGAAGCTGGACAAGAAGCCGGAGCCCAGCAAGAAGTGGCTGCTAGGGCCGGGGCCGCTGGAGCCCTTGCCCCTGGGTATGAAATGTAAGCCCTGGTTCAAGGACAGGGACAGGTTGCCTTCCCGCTATCTCTCCAGGCAGAACAACAAGCTTGGGAAGTGCCCCACCTCCATGGACAGCCGGCGGTGGGTATTTGTGAAGGAGGGACTGGACGACTTCAGAACGGGCTGTCCATCTCCTGAAGATGTGATCACTCGTGGTCCTCGGGAGGGCTTTCTCCCCATGGTTGCTCATAGAATTCCCCGCCCTCCGCCCAAAAAGATTCACAGGCAGCCGCCCAAGGGAGCGGACCTGTGTTCCAAGCTCTCGCCAGCCCAGCGAGCACGGAAGGCCTTTGTAGAGAACATTGAAGCCAGCCTGACCAAGCATCCCTTGGCGAACTGCCCGAATCTGGAGGAAGCTCTCCCTCCAGACCTCATGCTCAAGGTCCTGGAAGTGCTAGATCCTGACAGGGAGCTGGAGGACACGTGGGCGTATTGTGAGGGCACCAAGGAAAGAAAGAAGACCCCCACACACCTGTGTGAAGAACATCCTGAGGAGCTCAACCTGGAACCTCCCCAGGCAGTGAACCTAGAACCTCCCGAGGCAGTCCACCCCGAATCTCCCTGGAAGCTCAACCTGGAACCTCCCGAGGAGGTCAACCTGGAACCTGAAGACCAAGCCCAGGTGGAAACGGCCAAGGAGAGTCTCCAGTCATATTTATTCAGTTTGTTTCCTGAGGAAGGGACAAATGCAGCATGCACAACGGATATCCCCAAAGTTCCTGGGCTCCAACAGTCAAGAAGAAGAATTCATGAATTCTGCAGATGGATCGATGATAATTTTGGAGACATAGGCATTGATGAAGAGGACATCATGAAACAGTTTGGAATTGACTTAGAGGTCCCACTCACCCATAATACAGTCAAAATAAAGAAAATAAGCCAGCTTCCTTTGAATATAAAGCCCTGCAAACAGCTAGATGACATACAGCAGAGAAAATTCTCCCTGCAGGAAGGTAACTGGGAAAGGAAACTCCGCAAACAACAAGACCCTTATAAACCCAAACGGGAGAAGATAAGGTATGGAGCATGGTACCTGGACCCCAAATCCTGGAAAAAGGTGGTCAGTGACCAGCCTTTGCCCGACCCTAAAGTCGTCCCTGACAAGGAACATTGGACCTATGGAAGGCATCTTGAACCAGACATTATTGATGAACTTTATGGACCAATTGCCTTCAAAGATTTCATTGTAAGCAAGGGCTACAGGATGCCAGGTGTGATTGAGAAGATGTTTATGAGGAAGGGATGGACATATGAGTCTGTGAAGACTCCTATACACCGAGTAATGAAACTCCTCTCTGAACCCAAAGAGAAGGATTCAGGGGACGAAGAGGATTAGACAATTTTCTATTTACTACTCACTTGGCTAGTGTGTCTCTCTCATTTTAACATAAGTCAGAATTCACCATGAGTGCCTCACTGTGTATGGACAATTTGATTCCACAATATCTATAAATTTAACACCTATTGGTAATAAAACTTTCTGAATGAGCTTCTGCTTGGGTTCATCAATGTGTTATGTATTTTACCAACTATGAAGTAAATATTTACATATACTCCTCTTGGTTTGTATTGCATTAGGAGTATTATATTTTTATTTCAATTATTCATTAAAAATAACCATAAATAAAAGAATTACTTATAAAGGATCTTGTTGTCCAGCCAATGTGGCTCAGTGTTTGAGCATTGACCTATGAACCAGGAGGTCATGGTTTGATTCCAGGTGAGGGCATATGCCTGGGGTGCAGGCTCGATCCTCAGTGTGGGTGCATGCAGGATGCAGCTGATTAATGATTCTCTCTCAACATTGATGTTTCTCTCTCTTCCTCTCCCTCTCTGAAAATCAGTAAAAATCCTATATAATTAAATCCCAGTGACCGAAATGTCAGGACAACCAGAACAACCAGAGACCAGAACAACTGCCGCCCCTTGCCCCGGCTGGTTAGAGTTGGCTTTTTTCTTTTCTTTTTATTGCTCAAAATGTTATATATGTCCCTTTTTTACCTCTAGTGCCCTCTCCTACACCCCTACCCCCAAAGTCTGCACCACCCCATTGTCTGTGTCCATGGTTTATTCATATATGCACATGAGTTCATTGGTTGAATTCTTCCCCCCTATACCCCTTCCTGCTTTCCCTCTGAGGGTTGACAGTGTGTTCCGTGTTTCTATTTCTCTAGGTCTATTTTTTTCATCAGTTTATGTTGTCAGTTATATTTCACATATGAGTGAGATCATGTGATATTGCTCTTTCTCCCACTGGCATATTTCACTTAGCATAATGTGCTCTAGGACCATCCATGCTGTTGCAAATGGTAAGAGTTCTTTCTTTTTTCAGCTGCATAGTATTCCATTGAATAGTTGTACCACCGTTTTTAATCCATTAATCAGCTGATGGGCACTTAGGCTGTTTCCAAATCTTAGCTATTGTCAATTGTGCTGCTATGAACATAGGGGAGCATATATTCTTTCTGATTGGTGTTTCTGATTTCTTGGGATATAATCCTAGAAGTTGGATCTCTGGGTCAAATGGCAGTTCCATTTTTAATTTTTTGATGAAACTCCACACTGTTTTCCACAGTGGCTGCACCAGTCTGCATTCCCACCAGCAGTGCACCAGGGTTCCCTTTTTTCCACATCCTTGACAACACTTGTCATTTGTTGATTTATTGATGATAGCCATTCTAACAGGTGTGAGGTGGCACCTCACTGTCCTTTTAATTTTCACCTCTTGGATGATCAGTGACTTTAAGCACTTTTTCTTATGCCATTTGACCTTCTGTATGTCCATTTTGGAGAACTGTCTATTTAGATCCTTTGCCCATTTTTAATTCAACTGTTTATCTTCCTTTTGTTAAGATGTATGAGTTTCGTGTAGATTTTTGAGGTTAACTCCTTAGATATATCATTGGCAAATATGTTTTCCCATGCAGTGGGCACTATTTTTATTTTATTGATGGTTTCATTTGCTGTGCAGAAGCTTTTTATTTTGATGTAGTCCCGTTTATTTTCTCCTTAATTTCCATTGTCCTAGGAGTTGTATCCATAAACATATTGCTACAAGAAATGTCTGAGATTTTGCTGCCTGTGGATTCTTCTAGGATTTTTATGGTTTCCCGACTTATGTTTAAGTCCTTCATCCATTTGAGTTTATTTTTGTGTAGGGTGTAACTTGGTGTTCTAGTTTCATTTTTTGCATGTTTTTGTCCAATTTTCCCAACACCATTTATTTAAGAGACTATTTGGACTCCATTGTATGCTCTTGCCTCCCTTGTCATATATTGAACAGAATGACTTGTGTTGATTTCTGGGTTCTCTGTTCTGTTCCATTGGTGTATATGTCTGTCCTTGTGCCAATACCAGGCAGCTTTGAGTACTTTGGCTTTGTAGTATAACTGGAAATCTGGAATTTGATTCCTCCAACTTTGTTTTTCTTTCTCAATATTGCTAAGCTGTTTGGGGTATTTTTTGATTCTATATAAAATTTTGGAGTATTTGTTCTAGCTCTGTGAAATATACAGTTGGTATTTTAATGGGTATTGCATTGAATCTGTAGACTGCCTGGGTACTATGGACATTGTAATGATGTTGATTCTACCAATCCATGAACATGGTATATTCTTCCACTTGCTTGTATCTTCCTGTATCTCCATTTTCAATGTCCTGTAGTTTTCCTAGTACAGGTCTTTTATCTACTTGGCTAAGCTTATTCCTAAGTATCTAAATTTTTTTGTTGCAATGGTAAATGTGGTTGTTTGTTTGGTTTCCCTTTCTGAGAGTCCATTATTGGTGTATAAAAATGCCATAGATTTCTGGTTAATTTTATATCCTGCTATGCTGCCAAATTCATTAGTTAAATCTAATAGTTTTCTGATGGAGTCTTTAGGGTTTTCTTTGCATACTATCATGTTATCAGCAATTAGTGACAGTTTTACTTTCTCCTTTACAATTTGAATGCCTTTCATTGTCTGATTGCAACAGCTAGTACTTCTAGTACTATGTAGAACAGGAGTGGTGAAAGTGGGCATCCCGGTCTTGTTCTTGTCCCTATTTGAAATGGTTTAAGCTTTTGTCCATTAAGTATGATGCTGCCTGTAGCTTTGTCATAGAAGGCTTTTATTATGTTGAAGTATGATCCATCTGCTCCCACTTTGTTGAGAGTTTTTATTAAAAAAGGGATTTTTGTCCCATTGGATTTTGTCAAATGCTTTCTCTGCATCTATTGATATGATCATGTGGTTTATATCTTTCAGCTTGTTTATGTGATGTATCACATTTATTGATTTGTGGATATTGTACTGGCCTTGCATCCCTGGAATAAATACCAATTGGTCATGGAGTATGATCTTTCTAATGTATTGCTGGATCCGAGTTTCTAGAATTTTGTTGAGGATTTTAGCCACTATGTTCATCAGGGATATTGTCCTATAATTCTCTTTCTTTGTACTGTCTTTATCTGGTTTTTGAAATAGTGTAATGCTAGCCTCAAAGAAAGAGCTTCGAAGTGTTCCTTTTTTCTGATTTTTTTTGGAATAGTTTGAGGAGGGTAGGTGTTAATTCTTTCAATGTTTGGTAAAACTTCTCTGTAAAGCCATCTTGTCCAGAGTGTTTGTTCGCTGGGAGTTTTGTTTTGTTTTTATGACTGCTTTGAATTCATCGTAGTTATTAGTCTATTCATGTTTTCTCATTAATTTATCCGTGGATGTCAATGGGTATTAAAGTCTCCTACTGTGATTGTGTTGCTGTTGATCTCTCCCTTGATATCTTCCAGAAGTTTTGTTTATGTATTTGGATGCTCCTATATTGGGTACACATATGTTTACCAGAGTTAAATCCTTTTGTTGTATCAATACCCTTAGTATTATGAAGTGGCTTTCCTTACCTCTAGTTATGACCTTCACTTTGAGGTGTATTTTTCTCAGATATAGGTATTGCTACCACAGGTTATTTTTTTTTTCGTTTCAATTTGCTTGAAGATTTTTTTAAAATTTCTTCATGTTCAGTCTGTGTGAGTCCATTGTTCTGAGGTGGGTCTGTTTTAGATAGTATATATATGAGTCATGATTTCTTATCCATTCAGCTACCCTGTGTTTTACTTGGGGCATTTAATCCATTTACGTTTAAGGTTATTATTGATAGATCATAATTTTTTGCCATCTTTATTCTTTGAGCCTGTTTTGCTTTCTGTTTCTCCCTTTCTATTTCTTCTCTACAACAGCCCCTTTAGCATATCTTGCGTAGCTGTATAGGTGGTAATAAACTCCCATAGTTGTTGTTTTTGTTTGGGTTTTTGTTTGTTTGTTTGTTTTGTTTTTTGTCTGTGAATCTCCAAATTTCACCTTAAATTTTGAATGATAGCCTTGCTGTTTAGAGCATTATTCAAATCAGTAGTTTGCTTTGCATCACTTTACATACCTCATTCTCTTACCTTCTGGCCTGGCGTGTTTCTGTTGAGAAATCAGTTGATAGTGGACATCCCTTTTACGTAACTTTGTCTCTCTCTTGCAGCCTTTAAGATTCTTTGTCTTTTACATTTGCCACTTTAATTACGACCTGTCTTGGTTTGGGTCTTTTTGGGTTCATCTTGCTTGAGACTCTCTGTGCTTCTTGGCTTTGTGTGACTTGTTTTCTTCCCCAAGTCTGGAAAGTTTCCTGTCATTATCTCATCAAAAAATGTTTCTATTCCTTGCTCAGCCACTCTTCTTCTGCCACAACTATTATGCACATGTTGTGTTGTTTCCAATTGTCCCAAAGCTCCTGTAGACTCTCCTTCTGTTTTTAAATTATTTTTTTCAGTTGCTGCTCAACTTGGGCATCTATTTATACTTTTTCTTCTAACATGCTGATTTTGTCCTCAGCTTTTTTTAGTCTATTCTTTAATCCTTCCATTGTGTTTTTATGGCTGCTATGTCATTCTTCATTTACTTTTTTTGTAAAAGTGATTTGATTTAATTTAATTTAAATTCTTTATTGTTTCAAGTATTTCATATGTCTCCTTTTTCCATGTTGACCTCTCCCCACATGTGCCCACCTACCAGTACATGCCCTCACCTCCCCTTCCAGTTGGTGTCCATTGGTTATTCTCATATGCATGCATACAAGTCCTTTGGTTGATCTCTCATCTCCTCACCCCCTGCTTTCCCTCATAGGTTAGAGACAGTCTGTTCGAGGCTTCTATGACTCTGTTTCTATCTTTGTTCATCAGTTCATGTTCATTATATTCCACAAATGAGTGACATCATATGATATTGATCTTTCTCCACCTGACTTATTTCACTTAACATAATGCTCTCTAGTTCCATCTATGCTGTTGTAAATGGTAAGAATTCCTTCTTTTTTATAGCAGCGTAGAATTCCATTGTGTAGATGGACCACAGTTTTCTAATCCACTCATATGCTGATGGACACTTAGGTTGTTTCCAAACCTTAGCTATTATAAATTGTGCTGCTATGGACATAGGGGTACATATAGCCTTTCTGATTGGTGTTCTGGTTTCTTGGGAAATAGTCCTAGAAGTGGGATTACTGGGTCAAGTGGGAGTTCCATTTTTAACTTTTTGAGGAAACTCCATACTGTTTTCCACAGTGGCTGCAGCAAATTGCATTCCCACCAGAAGTTAAAGGGAGTTTCTTTTTCTCTGCATCCTCTCTAGCACTTGTCGTTCGTTGATGATAGCCAGTCTGACAGGTGTGATGTGGTACCTCATTGTTGTTTTGATTTGCATCTCTCAGATTATTAGTGACTTTGAGCTTGTTTTCATATGTCTCCTGGTCTTCTGTATGTCTTCTTTTGAAAAGTGTCTATTTAGATTCTTTGCCCACTTTTTGATTGGATTGTTTATCTTCCTTTTGTTAAGTTGTATGAGTTACTTATAAATTTTAGAGATTAAACCCTTATCGGTGATAACATTGGCAAATATGTTCTCCCATGCAGTGGGCTTTCTTGTTGTTTTGTTGATGGTTTCCTTTACTGTGCAGAAGCTTTTTATTTTGATGTAGTCCCAATTGTTTATTTTCTCCTTAGCCTGCATTGTCCTAGGCGTTGTGTCAGAAAAGATATTGCTACAACAAATGTCTGCTCTTTTCGTTCTTATGGCTTCTTCTAAGATGTTTATGATTTCCCATCTTATGTTTAAGTCCTTTAGGCATTTTGAGTTTATTTTTGTGTACACTGGTGGTCTGGTTTCATTTTTTTTTGCATGTATCTGACCAATTTTCTCAACGCCATTTATTGAAGAGACTGTCTTGACTCCATTGCATGGTCTTACTTCTTTTGTCAAATATTAACTGAGCATAATGGCTTGGGTCAATTTCTGGGTTCCCTGTTCTGTTCCATTGGTCTATATATCTGTTCTTGTGCCAGTACCAGAAAGTTTTGAGGACAGTGTTTTGTAGTATGGCTTGATATCTGGTATTATGATCCCTCCAACTTTGTTCTTTTTCAAGATTGCCATGGCTATTCTGGGTCTTTTTTTTTGTTCCAGATGAATTTTTGGAGAGTTTGCTCTAGATCTTTGAAATATGCCATTGGTATTTTAATGAGGATTGCATTGAATCTATAGATTGCTTTGGGTAGTATAAACATTTTAATGCTGTTGATTCTACCAATCCATGAATACAGTATGTTCTTCCATTTGTTTCTGTCTTCCCCTAACTTTTTTCAATGTCCTATAGCTTTCTTAGTACATGTCTTTTACCTACTCAGTTAAGTTTATTCCTAGGTATCTACAATTTTTTGTTGCAATGGTAAATGGGATTGTTTTTTTTTTTTTAGTTTCTCTTTCTGTGAGTTCATTATTGGTGTATAAGAAAACCATAGATTTTGGATGTTAACTTTGTATCCTGCTACATTGCCAAATTCATTTATTACATCTAGTAGTTGTTTTTTATTTTATGGAGTCTTTAGGGTTTTCTATCTACAATATCAAGTAATCTGTAAGTAATGACGACTTTACTTCTTCTTTTCCAATTTGGATGCTTTTTATTTCTTCTTCTAGTCTGATTGCTATGGCTAGCACTTCTAGTACTATGTTGAATAGGACTGCTGAAATCAGGCATTCCTTTCTTGTTCCTTTTCTTAAGGGAAATGGTTTTAGTTTTTGCCCATTGAGTATGGTATTGGCTGTAGGTTTGTCATCTAAGGCTTTTATTATGTTGAGGTATGATCCCTCAAGTCCCACTTTGCTGAGAGTTTTTATCAGGAAAAGGTGTTGGTTTTTGTCAAAGGCCTTTTTGGCATCAAATGATATAATTATGTGATTTTTATCTCTCAATTTGTTTATCTGATGTATCACATTTACTTATTTGCAGATATTGTACCATCTTTGCATCCACGGGATAAATCCTACTTGGTCATGGTATATGATCTTTCTGATGTACTGCTGGATCCGATTTGCTAGAATTTTGTTGAGGATGTTGGCATCTATGTTCATTAGGGATATTGACCTGTAGTTCTCTTTCTTTGTGGTGTCTTTATTTTGTTTTGGAATTAGGGTAATGCTGGCTTCAGAGAAAGAGCTTGGAAGTGTTCCTTCCCCTTGAATTTTTGGAATAATCTGACAAGGATAGGTTTTAGTTCTTCTTTGAATGTTTGGTAAAACTCCCCTGTGAAGCCATCTGGCTGTATGCTTTTGTTTACTGGAAGTTTTTGCTTGTTTGTTTTGTTTTTAATGTCTAAAGTTAGACAAATGTCTTCTTCTCTTCAATTGACACCCCTGCCAGACATTCCCACCCCAGACAAGCCCTCACTGCCCCAGTGTCTGTGTCCATTGGTTATGCTAATAAGCATGGAAACAAGTCCTTTGGTTACTCTCTACCCTCCCCCCCTCCATTTTTCTCTGGATCAATTCTTGTTCATCAAATTATGTTGATCATTATATTCCACATATGAATTATATCATGTGATATTTATCTTTCTCTGACTGGCTTATTTTGTTTAGCGTAATGTTCTCCAGTTCCATACATGCTGTTGCAAATGGTGAAAGTTCCTTCTTTTTTATAGTGGCATAGGATTCCATTGTGTAGATGTACCATAGTTTTTTAATCCACTCATCTGATGATGGGCACTTAGGCTTTTTCCAAATCTTACCTGATGTAAATTATGCTGCTATGAACATAGGGGTGCATATATCCTTTCTGATTGCTGTTTCTGGTTTCTTAGGATATAGTCCTAGAAGTGGGATTACTGGAGGCAAATGGGAGTTCCATTTTTAATTTTCTGAGGAAACTCCATACTGTTCTCCACAGTGATGCACCAGTCTGCATTCCCACCAGCAGTGCAGAAGGATTACTTTTTCTCCACATCCTCACCAACACTTGTAATTTGTTGATTTGTTGATGATAGCCATTCTGACATGTCTGAGATATCTCGTTGTTTTCATTTGCATCTCTTGGATTATTAGTGACTTTGAGCATGTTTTCATATGAATCTGGGCCTTCTGTATGTCCTCTTTCAAAAAGTATCTATTTAGATCCTTTGCCCATTTTTTGAGTGGACCATTTATTTTGCTTTTGTTAAGTTGTATGAGTTCTCTGTAATTGTGGAGATTAAACTCTTATCTGAAATATCATTGGCATATATGTTCTCCCATGCAGTGAGCCTTCTTGTTGTTTTGTTGATGGTTTCTTTTGCTGTGCAGAAGCTTTTTATTTTGATGTAGTCCATTTGTTTATTTTCTCCTTAGTCTCAATTGCTACGACATATATCTGCTATTTTGCTGCCTATGGAGTGTTCTAGGATTTTTATGGTTCTCCATCTTACACTTAACTCCCTTAGGCATTTTAATTTTGTTTTTTTGCATGGTGTAAGTTCGTGATCTAGTTTCATTTTTTTTGCATGTATCTGACCAAATCTCCCAGTACTATTTATTGAAGAGACTGTTTGACTCCATTGTATGCTCTTGCCTCCCTTGTCAAGTATTAATTGAGCATAATGGCATGGGTCGATTTCTGGTTTCTCTGTTCTGTTCCATTGGTCTATATGTCTATTTTTGTGCCAGTACCAGGCAGTTTGGAGAACCATGGCTTGGTCATATAGCTTGGTATCTGGTATTGTGATCCCTCCAACTTTGTTCTTCTTTCTCAGGATTGCTGTGACTATTCGGGGTATTTTTTTATTCCAGATGAAATTTTGGAGAGTTTGTTCCAGATCTTTGAAATATGCCATTGGTATTTTAATGGGAATCGCATTGAATCTATAGATTGCTTTGGATAGTGTGAACATTTTAATTATGTTGATTCTAGCAATCTATGAACATGGTATGTTCTTCTATTTGTTTATGTCTTCTTCTATCTCTTTTTTCAATGTCCTGTAGTTTTCTGAGTATAGGTTTTTTACATCCTTAGTTAACTTTATTCCTAGGTTTCTTAATTTTTTTGGTCCAATTGTAAATGGGATTTTTTTCTCTGTGAGTTCATTATTGGTTTATAAAAAGGCCATAGATTTCTGGGTGTTTATTTTGATCATGTTACATTGCAAAATTCATTTATTAGGTCGAGTAGTTTTTTGATGGAGTCTTTAGGGTTTTCTATGTATAGTATTATGTCATCTGCAAATAAGGACAGTTTTACTTCTTCTTTTCCAATGTAGATGCCTTTTATTTATTCTTCTTGTCTGATCACTATGGCTAACATTGCCAGTACTATATCAAACAGGAGTGGTAAAAGTGGGCATCCTTGTCATGTTCTTGTTCTTAGGGAAATGAGTTTAGTTTTTGCTCATTGAGTATGATGTTGGCTGTAGATTTGTCATATAAGGCTTTTATTATGTTGAGGTATGATCTCTCTATTCCTACTTTGCGGAGAGTTTTTATCAAGAAAGGGTGTTTGATTTTGTCAAATGCTTTTTCTGCATTAATTGATATGATTATGTGATTTTTCTCTCTCATTTTGTTTATGTGATGTATCACATTTATTGATTTGCAGATCGTGTACCATCCTTGCATAGCTGGAATAAATCCCACTTGGTCATGGTGTATGATCCTTCTAATGTAATGCTAAATCCAATTTGCTAGAATTTTGTTGAGGACTTTAGCATCTACGTTCATCAAGGATTTTGGCCTGTTGCTCTCTTTCTTTGTGGTGTCTTTATCTGGTTTTGGAATTATGGTAATGCTGGTTTCATAGAAAGAGCTTTGAAGTGTTCCTTCCCCTTGAATTTTTTTGAGTAGTCTGAGGAGGATAGTTTTTATTTCTTCTTTGAATGCTTAGTAGAACTCTCCTGGAAAGCCATCTGGACCATGGGGGGCTTTTGTTTGCTGGAAGATTTTTTATTGCTGCTTTAATTTTTTCAATAGTTTTCAGCCTATTCAGGTTTTTTTGATTCTTTTTTGTTTCTTGATTGAGTTTTCGCAGCTTGTATTTTTCTAAGAATATGTTCATTTCATCTCGGTTGTCCATTTTGTTGGGATAGAGTTGTTCATAGTATTTTTTCATAATCATTTGTATTTCTGTGGGATCAGTTGCTGGAAGCAGGTCCATCCTTGCTGCTTGACACAGTTACTGCAGGGAAGAAACATCTGCACAGCATATGTTTCAAGGGACCTGGCGTATATGGAATACTGTTCTTAATATGTTTGCTTCCCCTCTTAGTGCTATGTGTTTTAAACAAGACCACCTCCCTGAGAAAGGTTGTTTCCCCAGGTGAGGATTTTTTCCCTGGAGTTAGGGATTAACAGGACTAAGGGAGAGAATAAATCAGTGAAACCTCCTAGTGTTACGGAAATACCATGTACTACTTATGAAGAACTTGGACTAAGACTGTTGGCAATAAATTTGGGACTTGTTGGGCCCACATCCCCAGGGGTCTGCCCACCAGGGAAAGCACCAAAGCCTATACCCCTGGAGACTCACCAACACAGAGCAGTCTCAGGGAAGGCAAGCAGTGAGGCTGGGAGGACATAACCTTTACTGGGTAGGATAATCTCTTTCAGTCACTTTTTTATAGCTTATCAGTAGAGCAGTAACCTTGGAATAGCCCTTATAATGGAACACAGAGATTAACCTAGACAGGATTAAACTCAACAGAACTAGATTAACAAACGTCCTAACCTTTGGAATAGAATGGTTAGGATTAAAATCAACTGGTATAAATACAGATGTAACAGGACAATAAAGACTGAACCTGGCTGAAGTACCTTGCTATGCTGATCAACTAAATGCTGTCTCCGTGTCATTCCTTCTTCTCCGACTCTGTCCACACCTTTGGTAACCCTTGGACCTGTTGGGGTTGGACCCCTACAATCGGTTATTACTTCACCTCTTTCATTTCTGATTTTGTTTATTTCGGTCCTATCTCTTTGACTCTTGGTGAGCATGGTTAGAGGTTCATCAATCTTGTTTATCCTTTCAGAGAACCAGCTCTTGGTTTTGTTGATCTTTTGTATTGTTTTTTGTTTTTGTTTTTTTTTGTTTTGTTTTGTTTTTGTTTGTTTGTTTTTTTTGCCTCTATGTCATTTATCTGTGCTCTGATCTTTAGATTTCCTACCTACTGCTAATGCTGGGCTTTTCTTGTTGCTCTCTTTCTAACTCTTTGGGTTGTAGGGTTAGATAATTTATTACAAGTTTTTCTTGTTGTTGTTTTTTTGAGATAGGACTGTAGAGCTATGAACTTTCCTCTCAAGACTGCTTTCGCTGTGTCCCATAGATTTTGGATTGTAGTGTTTTCATTGTCATTTGTTGCCATGAAGATTTTTATTTCTTCTTTGATCTCTTTGGTAACCCAATCATTGTTTAATAGCATGTTATTAGCCTCCAGGTGTTGGATTTATTTTATTGTTTTTATTGTAGTTGATTTCTTTTTATTTTAATATATTTTACTGATTTTTTTACAGAGAGGAAGGAAGAGGAATAGAGAGTTAGAAACATCGATGAGAGAGAAACATCGATCAGCTGCCTCCTGCACACCCCCCACTGGGGATGTGCCCACAACCAAGGTACATGCCCTTGACCAGAATCGAACCTGGGACCCTTCAGTCCCAGGCCGATGCTCTATCCACTGAGCCAAACCGGTTACGGCTGATTTCTAGTTTTATGCCATTATGACTGGAGAAGAGGCATGATATGATTTCTATATTTTTAGAATTTGAAGAGACTTTGCCTGTGTCCCAATATGTGGTCTCTCTTTGAAAATGACCCATGTGCACTTGAGAAGAATGTATATTCTGTCGCTTTGGCATGAAATGTTCTAAAGATGTCAATTAATTCCATCTGATCTAGTGAGTCATTTAGGATTGATGTTTCTTTGCTTATTTTTTGTTTAGAGGGTTTCTCCAGTGGTGTTAATGGGGTATTAAAGTCCCCTACCATGATTGTATTGCTATCGATCTCTCCCTTGATATCCTCCAGAAGTTTTTTATGTATTTTGATGCTCCTGTATTTGGTGCATATAAGTTTACCAGAGTTATATCTTCTTGTTGATTTGTTCCCTCTAGTATTATGAAGTGGCCTTCCTTATCTCTTGTTATGGCTTTCACTTTGAGGTCTAATTTGTCAGATATAAGGATTGCTACCCCAGCTTTTTTTTTTTTAATTTCCATTCTCCTGAAAAAAATCTTCTTTCATCCCTTCACCATCACTATGTGAGTACTTTTCTCTGAGGTGGGTTTCCTGTAGACAGCAGATAAGTGGGTCATGTTTTCTTATCTAATCAGCTACCCTATGTCTTTTGATTGTTGCATTTAATCCACTTATATTTAAAGTTATTATTGATAGGTACTTGTTTATAGCCATTTTTATTCTTTATGCCAGTGTTCCTTCTTCCTGTCCTATTTCTTCTTTTTTGCAGCAGAACATTTAGCATTTCTTGCATTGCTGGTTTGGGGTAATAAACTCCCTTAGGCCTTTTTTGTCTGTGAAGCTCCTGATTTCACTCTCAATTTTGATTGATAGCCTTGCTGGGAATAGTATTCTTGGATTCAGACCCTTGCTTTGCACGCCTTTGTAGATATCATTCCATTCCCTTCTGGCCTGATGTGTTTCTGTTGAGAAATCAGTGGATAGTCTGATGGGAGATCTTTTGTAGGTAACTTTCTGTCTCTCTCTGGAAGCCTTTAAGATTCTTACTTTGTTGTTGGTGTTTGCCAATTTAATTATAATGTGTCTTGGTGTCAGTCTTTTGGGGTTCATCTTGTTTGGGACTCTGTGAGCTTCTTAGACTTATGTGAGTTTTTCTTTCCAATATCCAGGGAGTTTTCTGTCATTTCTTCAAACAGGTTTTCGATTCCTTGCTCAGTTTCCTCTCCTTCTGGCACCCCTATTATGTGGATGTTGTTTAGTTTCATGTTGTCCCAAATTTCCCTTAGGCTCTCGTCCTGTTTTTTAATTTTTTTTTCTAGATGCTGCTCTACTTGGGTATTATTTCCTAGCTTGTCTTCTAGCTTACTGATGCTATCCTCCGCTTCTTCTAGTTTTGATTTGATGTTTTCTATTGAGTTCTTTATTGCAGCGATGTCAATTTCCATTTCTTCTTGGTTCTTCTTCATTTCCTTTTGGTTCTTACACATATTGTTGAATTTGTCTTCCATTCTTTTCAGCGACCTTATGACCATTGCTCTGAATTTTTTCTCTGACATATTGCTTGCATCGATTTTATTTACTTCCTTTTCTGGTGATTTATCTTTTTCTTTTGTATGTGGGCTGTTTCTTTATCTCCCCATGATTGCTTCTCTCATGGTGTCTGGTTATGTAGCTCTCTCTATCCGGCATTGGCTTAAAGTCATAAAATATAACACAACAAGACACAATGCACAGGGCCCCAAACACAAATGTATTCATGATACTAATAACCCCAAATAAAGGTGACCACCAGAGAAAAGAGAATTAGGGGATAAAAATATTTCAAAAATGATATTGAGAAAAGGAAAAAATGTAAGAGAGAAAAGAAAGAAGAAAACATATATGTATATGGGGAGAAAACTCCAATAAAACAACTAATCCATAAAATGCAAACAATAATCACACAAAGAAAAACTCCCAGATGACTCTGAGGAGGCAGAGCTTGTTTCCAGAAGATAAGGTCAAGGAATTGAATGAATAGAGAAATACCCACAATTATAGAGAAGGCAGAAAGAGAATAAGTGTATAAGAAGAAAAATAAAAAACAAAATACAAAAAAGAAAAAAAATATATAAAATATATATATATATATATATGAAAAAAAATATATAAAATATATATATATATATATATGAAAATTCTTATATATCTATACTAATAAAAGCCTAGGTGGCCCTAGCCAGTTTGGCTCAATGGATAGAGAATTGGCCTGCAGACTAAAGGGTCCCAGGTTTTATTCCAGCCAAGAGCATATGCCTTGGTTGCTGGCTCAATCCCCAGTGGGGTTGTGCAGGAGGTAACCGATCAATGACTCCCTCTCATCAATGATGTTTCTATCTGTCTATACTTCTCCCTTCCTCTCTGAAATCAATAAAAATATTTTTAAAAAGCCTAGGTGGCCCTTGCACCCGCTCGCCTTTGCGCCCTCATGCAATGCCTTCATGACATCACAAGATGGCTGCCACCATGTTGTCACAAGATGGCCTCCCACATGTCATCACAAGAGGGCTTCTGCCAAGTCATCACAAGATGGCCGCCACAACATGGCCACCACAAGATGGCTGGCAGGGGAGGCCAGTTGTGGGCAATGAGGCTGGCAAGGGAGTGCAGTAAAGGGCAAACAGGCCAGCAAGATAGGGCAGTTGTGGACAATCAGGCCAGCAGGAGAGGGCAGTTGTGGCCAGCCAACCAGGTCTTCAGGGGAGAGCAGTTGGGGTCACCAGGTCAACAGGGGAGGGCAGTTGGGGGCAACCAGGCCAGCACGGGAGGGGAGTTGGGGCCAACCAGGCTGTCAGGGGAGGGCAGTTAGGGGTGACCAGGCCTGCAGGGAAGGGCAGTTAGGGGAGACCAGGCTGGCAGGGGTGGGCAGTTGGGGGATACCAGGCCTGCAGGGGATGGCATTTCAGGGCCATCAGGCCGTCAGAGGAGGGAAATTTGGGGTGAGATCAGGACATCATAGGAGGGCAGTTGGGGGCAACCAGGCCTAGAGGGGAGGGCAGTTGTGGGCGATCAGGCCAGCAGGGGAGGGCAGTAGGTTGCGATCGGGCCAGCAGGGGAGGGCAGGTGGGGTTGATCAGGCTGTCAGGGGAGGGAAGCTGGGGGAGACCAGGCCTACATGGCAGGGCAATTAGGGGAGACCAGGCTTACAGGGGTGGGCAGTTGGGGGAGACCAGGCCTGCAGGGGAGGGCATTTTGGGGTGAGATCAGGACATCAGGGGAGGGCAGTTGGGGCCAACCAGTCCAGCAGGGGAGGGAAGGTGGGGGAAACCAGGCCTAGAGGGGAGGGCAGTTGGAGGCAACCAGTCCAGCAAGGGAGGTCAGTAGGTTGTGATTGGGCCAGCAGGGGAGGGCAGTTGGGGGTGGTTGGGCCCACAGGGGAGCAGTTAGGCATCAATAAGGATTTCAGGGGAGTAGTTAGGGGTGATCAGACTGGCAGGCAGAAGTGGTTTGGCCAATCAGGGAGGCAGGCAAGTGATTAGGAGCTAGCAGTCCTGGATTGTGAGTGGGATGTCTGACTGCCGGTTTAGGCCTGATCCTTCAGTCGGATATTCCCCATGGGGTCCAAGGTTGGAAAGGGTGCAGGCCAGGCTTAGGGAAAATGCCTCCCCACCCCCATGCATGAATTTCATGCAAAAGTTGTCTAATATATATATATGTAATTTTCCCCTTTCTTTAATTTATCTATCTATCTATCTATGTATTTGTTTACTATTGGAAAAGGAGAATTGAGAGTAGAGAGGCCTGAGTTGGTGATTGGAATTAGTTAAGCTATTAGTAGAAGAAGAGAACAACGAGGAGAGAAAAAATAGAAGCAAAAAAAAGAGAAAACAAACAAAAACTAACCAACAATCAAACAAGCAACAACAACAAGACAGAAAGGAAGAAAAAGGGGAAAAAAGGAAGAGAAAAAAAATTTTGGATAGTGAAGAAAGAGAAGAGAGAAGTGTGCATGGACTTGGAGCAGGGGAGAGGAAATTAGATATATGAGTAAGAACTATTTTTAACAGGGAGTAAAAAGAAAGGATAGAGAAAAACTAAAGCAGGAACAGGGTAAGAGAAACAGGACAAAAATGGGAAAAGTGAGGAAGAGAGTGTTGGAATAAAGGAAAAATTGAGATAGAGTAAAATAATTTGCCGGAAGCCGGTCCATCCTTGCTGCTTGACACAGTCACTGCAGGAAAGAAACATCTGCACAGCATATGTTTCAAGGGACCTGGCATATATAGCATATTGTTCTTAATATGTTTGCTCTCCTTAGCGCCATGTGTTTTAACCAAGGTCACCTCTCCGAGAAAGGTTGTTTCCCCAGGTGGGGATTTTTCCCTGAGGTTAGGGAGGGGATACAACCCCTTAAATAAGTGCCAGGCGGGTAATCACTTTAACTACAATCACGCTTAAGCTACATAATCTTTACTCCCTGGAATGGAGATAAGAAACACCCTAACCTTTGTAATAGAAGTTGACAGGATTAAAATCGGCTGGTATAAATATAGATGTAACAAGACAATAAACATCAGATCCTCATCAGATCCTCGTCAGATCCTAACCAGAACTTTGGCTGGAGATCCTGGCTAGAGGTCCTGACTAGGCTGCTGATCAACTGAAGGCTGTCTTCGTGTCATTTCTTCTTCGCCGACTCCGTCCACAACTTTGGGGACCCCTGGACCTGCTAGGGTTGGACTCCAGCAATAATTCTAAAAGAAAAAAAAAATAGAATGTAGAATGCTAATCCCAAAATAAAATAAAGAAAAATATAATAAAATAAAACTTTAAAAAAGGTAAAATAATAGTAATAATAATTAAAAATAAAAATATAATAATAACAAAGTAAAATCAAGTGAGACAAAAATTTAGTTTCTTAAGTAAAAGATAAAAAATAAAAATGTTAAGTAATGAAGTTCGTTCACTTCTTCTACTGTTCTGCTTGGCACATATGTTTCCTGTCAGGTAGTCAGCACAGTATTGAAGTTCCCTGCAATCCACTGCTCCTCTGTGTCATAAGAAACAACCCTGTTATCAAGCAGGAGGGATCTCTCTGCTCATGTTGTTTCTTGGCCTACCTTTAGTTGTATTACACAATAGTCAATTTCTGATACAACCCCTACTTGGCAGTGTTTCAGTATTGACATATGGGGCTAAAAGGCCCCTCTACCCAGGATTTAGTTTTTGCTTTCCCAGCCGCACTTAATACTCAGTGGGAGGGATGGATTACCCCAGAGCAGGTTTCCTGTTCGTTCCTCCCCTCACTGATGCCCAGTTTCCACAAAAACAACTTTCCCGAAAAGGGAAAAGATGGTGGCTGGCAGGATGGAGGTAAGGGAGAGGAAGTGAGTGAGTGAGGGGATGAAAGGACAATGTGTGAATGTGTGTGGTGTTTGTGTGAGTGAGTGAGGGACAGTTAATTCTGACAGGAGCAGCAGGGGCTGGCAGAGCAGACTCACATGGACAGGAGGAGACTACCACCACTGTGGGCACTCCCTGGACTGCAGAACTCAGGCATGGAGCTCTCACCATCTTGAAGGGGAGAGCAGCCTCTCCTAGGAACTCCTCAGCACCACCACCCAGACAGGACTTGTACACTGTCTGCGACCCGGACGCCACTCCATCCAAAATCTTGCTGCCTCACCCGCAAACCCACGGACCCTGGGACCTCCACCTCCAAAGGTGCACCACTCCCACAGCAGCAAGTGCAATGTCCACCCTCTGCAGCAGACCTCCAGACACCACATTCATGCGTTTTCAGCATACAGGCATCCAGGGCACACCACTCCACAGGCAGTTCTTGTGAGCTACTGTGAGCCCTTGCTGGGTGTGACTTTGTACAGACAAGGGCATGCTGCCCCACAGTAGAAATTCTGAATTCCATTTTCCTGAAGAACTACCCACAGACAACCCAGCTGCATCACTTCAGAGCCAGGGCTCCTCAGAGTACATCAGAGCTTTGCGCCAGCAAACATACCGCCATAGTTGCGCATTTCCAACGAGCAGGAACCCTGAGCCGATCTATCCACAGGGCACTCTTGGGAGCTGCTGTGAACCCCCACTGGGTGTGATCTTGGACAAACATGGACTCACTCCCCCTGGCAGTAAAAATTCTGAATTCACTCATCCTGCATACTTGCCCACAGATGCCTCAATTATGCGGCTTCAGTGCAGGTGCTCTTCAGAGTGCTTCTCCATACTACCCAAATAAATCTGTAGATTCAATGCACTCCCCATAAAATACCAATGGCATATTTCACAGATCTATAAAGAACTCTCCAAAAATTCATCTGGAATAAAAAAAAATACCTGCAGAGATCTTGAAAAAGAAAAACAAAGTAGGAGGGATCTCAATACCAGATATCAAGATGTATTACAAAGCCACTGTTCTCAAAACTGCCTGGTAGTGGCATAAGAACAGACATATAGACCAATGGAATATAATAGAGAACCCAGAAATTGACCCAAACCACCTCTATTCATTTATTAGGTCAAGATATCCTTGAGAAATATCATGTCAAATTTCTTTCTCCCCAAAGGGAAAATAATCCTAGCATTTGACAATAACTATCAGGTCCTTCAGCATATTTTATGTGACCCATTTCTGATGACACTATAATTGAATCTGGAAGCATAATCCAGAGTGCATCTCTTAAGATTGAAATAGAGCTGTTAAAACCCCTTCCCAGAATTAATCAATATCCCATATATAAAGAGGACCTTTAAGGTACAAAGCCAATAATAGAAGATTATGTAATTCAGAGCTTTATTCCCAAAGCTCCATGTAGCACTAGCATGTTACCTGTGGAAAAAAAATCAAAGGACTAAGGAAGAGGTTTGCCCAGAACCTCTGAGCAATAAACAAACATTATTATCCCGTGACACCCTGTTGTTTAAAACCCTCATATGTTACTAAGATTTATCTCAACAGAAAGTAAATTCTTTATGTAATTGATTTATGCAGTATATATTTTTTAATTTTGATTGAATTTATTGAGCTGACATTGGTTAATAAAATTATATAGGTTTCAGGTGTACAATTCTACAATACATCATCTGTATATTGTAATGTGTGTTTACTACCCAAGTGAAGACTTCTTCCATCACCATTTGTATTTAACATTTGAGTTAGTGAAGCTAGCCAATACCTTTTTTGCTCTCACTTGGAAGGAAAACAATTTACCTAGGGTTTTCCTGAAAGCCCTTTTTATTTCTCACAAATCCTAAAGGCTGGTTTCTTTAATTTTTTTTTTATTGATTGATTAAGGTATTACATATGTGTCCTTATCTCCCCATTGCTCCTCACCCCCCACTCATGCCCTCACCCCTTGGTGTCTGTGTCCATTGGTTAGGATTATATACATGCATACAAGTCCTTTGGTTGATCTCTCTCCCTTACTCCCACCCTCCCCTACCTTCCCTCTGAGGTTTGATGGTCTGATCAATGATTATCTGTCTCTGGATCTGTTTTTGTTCATCAATTTATGTTGTTCATTATATTCCAAAAATGAGTGAGGTCCCCGGGCCCAGTGCCACGCAGCCTCAGGTCCCTGCTGATCGCTTGTTATGGCTTGTTACGGGAACCCCGCCTCCCACTGTGGGCGCAGTCATCTTGTGATGGTGTGACAGAGTGAGGGTCAATTTGCATATTGCCTCTTTATTATATAGGATATGCATTACTTATGGACACAGACCATAGGGTGGTGAAGGCTTGGAGCAGGGTGTGGACCAGGTGGAGGGGCTTAAAGCAGGGGGGAAAGGGACATCTGCAATACTCTCAAAAATAAAAATTTTTTAAAAATAAAATATAAACAAAGTCAACTGATTAAAAACATTAATCATATGTTCAAAATCCTTTTCAATGCAACATAACACAATCAATACAATGATAACTCATTACATTAATCTCCCACCCACACTCAAGGGGAGAGGATTTAACAAAATGTATACAAAAGGAGGACAATTATCTTAGTGGTCATCTTAAAATTCTGTCTACCACTGTGTGTGAGTGTGTGTGTGTGTGTGTTTGAAAGCATAAACAAAGTATGCTCATTTGCGATTGGGAAGTGGTCAAACTATAAGGTACATTTTCATTATTTCTGCTGGTGTTCCAGGTTTTTGTACAACATTTTGAGCATTTTGTCCAATGTATTTCTTACTCCACTTTTCCTTTTTCCTCATAGAATGCCTTTAAATCAGTGCATATACAACATAATGTATCACATAGCAAAACTGCTATAGCATGTCTAGCATTACTGTAGTGGCCAGAAAGTGTTAACAAATAGGGCCTAAATTATATTTAGAGTATCCTATCTAATAATAGACAAAGATGGTAATTGACCGTACCTTCGCTACGCCTCCCATTGGCTAATCAGAGCGATAAGATGGTGGCTAATTTGCATACTGCAGGCAGTGCAGAACAATCCGAGCCGCGATCTGGGCCCAGTGTGTGGCCCTGGGCAGCGGGGCTTAGGTGGCGTGATCGCACCGCCTAAGCCCCACCCCCAGCCGGGACCCCCATATGCCGCCTAAGCCCCACGCCGACTAAGCCCCACCCCCAGCCGGGACCCCTGTGTGCTCCCTAAGCCCTGCTAAGCCCCGCCACCAGCTGGGATCCCATGGTGATCAGAGAGCAGGAAAGTGCCGCCTGAAGGCAGCACCCAGCAGGGCCTGGCCCCCGGGTCGCCATGGTGATCCAGGGATCTGTGAGAGGGAAAGTGCGACCTGTAGGCAGCACCCAGAAAGGCCTGCTCCTGGGTCACCCTGGCAATCCCAGAACAGGAAAGTGCGGCCAGCAGGCAGCCTCCAGGTGGGCATGCTCTTGGGTCGCCATGGCAATCTCAGAGCAGGAAAGTGCAGCTTGCAGGCAGCACCCAGGAGGGCCTGCTCCTGGGTCGCTATGGAGATCCCAGAGCTGGAAAGTGCAGCCTGCAGGCAGCTCCCAGGTGGGCATGCTCCTGGGTCACCATGGCGATCCCAGAGCAGGAAAGTGTGGCCAGCAGGCAGCCCCCAGTTGGGCATGCTCCTGGATCTCCATGGCGATCCAGCCATCCGTGAGCAGGAAAGCGCGGCCTGCAGGCAGCACCCTACCCTGGCCACAGCTCAAGGGAGAGAACAACATGCAGTGGAGGCCAGGAGCCTGAGAGATCAACACAGAGGGGCGCCTGCTCCAAGCCTCCACGGTGTGGCTGGGGGCAGGCCCCCAGCAGACACACACACACACACACACACACACACACACACATACACAGAGCGACTGCTCTGAGCCTCCTACTCAGCTAGGGGCAGGCCCCAGTGGGGACACACACACACACACACACACACACACACACACACACACAGCAACTGCTCCAAGCCTACGTGGTGCAGCTGGGGGCAGGCCCCAGCAGACACACACACACACACACACAAACGGGACGCATGCTCCGAGCCTCTGCTGCCAGACTGTGGCCCTCAGTAGGACATCCACTGAAGGCTCCCGGACTGTGAGAGGGGCAGGCTGGGCTGAGGGAACTCCAACCACCAGTGCACGAATTTCGTGCACCAGGCCTCTAGTTTTTATACATACCTTTCTTACATCTGAATGTGGTTGATAATGATAGCAGTAGATTAAGGGAGAACATTAAATTAATCCAGGCCTCAGACCAGCTTAGTAAGGCATTGAGAATATAAGAGGAAATGATGACAGTTGTGAAGTAGTTGTTAAATCACTAACTATATGTCATAGATGTCTGTGAAACACTAATGGAAGAATCAGAGGATACCTGTCTTAATTCTTGGTGACACTAAATAGCTAGGATGATTAACAATGAGTAGACAAGTATTCTTCTCATGGTTTGAAATTAGACTTAAGTCTATAGATTGTAGAATTTCATATGAATAACATGCTAAGTGGCACTTGTCAACATATAAATGTTATAACTTTAGTTTTGGTATGCTTGAATATGGTTTCCATCTTCTGAATTTATGAATGTGTCTTCTTATTTGAAATATGTGCAAAACTAAATACAAAAGTATTGCAATTTCATTTGCTATGCTGCATGATTATTTTAATGTGATGTTGTGCTATTTAAAACATATATTGTCTCTTGATTTTTGCATAGATTTGTAATAGTCATGTTTCTGGGGTTTGACAAAATAACAGAGAGTTAAAATGATAGAATATTCTCATATTATTTATTCATTATACAGAGAGAGAAAACTGGTTAAAGCATAATATAATCAATTTTGTGCAAAATTTTACACCAGCTGACCTTTAATTAGTGTGAAGATATTCTATCCATATTATATTTGTTCATTTGTCTTACTGGACAGTAGATGTTTGCTGTGAAGCTTAAAGGTTTTTTTTTTGTCCCAATCCCTGTGATATGACAAGATTAATGAGATAAAATTCCCATTTGGAATTTCCTACCAATCAATAAGCAGATGGGCAATAGTAGATGTTGAACAGACAGAAGGAGATGCTTAAGAAGAAAAAAAACTAGAGAAATTTTATTTAAAGCTACAGTCAACATTTTCTATACCTTTCTTTTACATCAGATGTCCTTTCTATTATTGAGTGTTGTGCAACTTCAGCATAAGATTTTTGCTCCAAGTGGAGAGTACAGTATATATGTACTCACAACCATTAAAATGAATAAGGCAAGCTATTAAATTTCTAGTGCTTCACTCTTTTACTAAAGATCAGATACATGTTAATGTGTAGCATAATACACACAATTATTTATTAGATTCTTACATATCAAAATGAGTATTTGTAGGCTACAGCAGTTGATATTTCATCTACAATATACTTGCACATTAGGTAAACAAGCTGAAATAGACTGTAACTTGCATGAATATATGTCATAGATATTAATCTTTTTCATAGTTTTATCAAAGCATAAAAAGAAATCCAGCCTTAGCTGAATTGGCTCAGTGGATAGAGCATTGGCCTGCGGACTGAAGGGTCCAGGGTTCGATTCCAGTCAAGGGCACATGCCCGGATTGTGGGCTTGGTCCCCTGTAAGGGGCATGCAGGAGGCAACTGATTGATGATTGTCTTTCATCATTGATGTTTCTATCTATCTCCCCCTCTCCCTTCCTCTCCGAAATCAATAAAAATATAATAAAGAAATCCAAACTTTTTTCAACTTCTTCAATATTAAATTATTGCATATTGTGCACATCTTGCAGAATGTAGACGTATTTGCAAAGCTTTTTATCCTTACTTTACCCCTGAAGCCATGTTCCACAAAATCTTTTTCTCTTCAGCATTATTTAATAACTGACACATAAAAAGAAAGAAAGGACTATTTTCTGCATTCTGTCAGTAAAGATTACCTGTAGTAAAAGCATGAAATATGATCTTAGGGCTTAGACAAATCATAGGTAATTTTAAAATGTCTTTATAATAGCCCAAGGGAGAGTAGCAAATTTTATTACATTCTTTTATTTTAAATATTTATCCATGTACATTGTGAACTCTTTCAAAAGTTTAAATTGAACAAATTATAGTGTTTCATAGATAAGAAGTAAAGGGGGAGTCAAAGAAATTAAAGTCACTAGAATTTTCTAGTTATGATTATAATTTACATACAGTTTCTGTTCGGTACCATAGATATGGTAATTACTCTAAAAGCAGACTGGCAGGTGGGGTAAGCCACGGAGTTCATTTGACAAAAAGCTTTGAAGTTAAATGTGTCATCCTTGCTCCTCTCTGTCATTAGTATTTCCCATGTGCCATACAAGAGTACAGTTCTAGTTCTTGCAGTATAAAGACACCCAAGAAATTAGTTTTCATGTCATACAGAGACTTTCATTTGTGTGTGTATATATATATATATATATATATATATAGCGGTCAGATTATTATGACCACCTGACTGTTTGTAGACAAATTAGCTATAATTTCACGCTGAAGTTGCTAGAGGGCCAGACCATTATAAATAGGGAAGCAGGTTGTTTACCACGACAGTAGAAGTGATTTTTTTCTGAAGATATGGGTAAACAATGCGATTTAACAGCCTTTGAACGTGGGATGATTGTTGCTGCTCGGAGCCATGGAGCGAGTATCAACAAAACAGCCGAAGGCCTGTTCAAACACCTTTGCTGTCTGCAGTTACCAAGATAAAACATCTCCAATTCGCACAGGAACACAAGGATTGGACAGTCGAGCATTGGAAAAAAGTCATGTGGTCCGATGAATTCACGTTTCCAGTGGCATCATGCAGATGGCAGAGTGAGAATTTGGCGGAAACAGCATGAAAGCATGCACCCCGCACGAATGAGTACAACCCTTCAAGCTGGTGGGGGCAGTGTTATGGTTTGGGGCATGTTTTCCTGGAATGATTTGGGGCGTTTAATTTGTGTGGAACAACGTCTGAATAGCACAACATACCTAAGTATCATTGCTGATCAAGTTCATCCTATCATGTTGATGGCGTATCCCAATGGAGAGGGCTTCTTCCAACAAGACAATGTGCCACCCCACGGTGCTCGTATTGTGCAGGAGTGGTTTCAAGAACATGAGGGAGACTTTACCTTGCTTAGGTGGGCCCCACAATCACCAGATCTCAATCCAATTGAGCATTTGTGGGATGAAGTTAAGAGCCATCAGGCAGCTGGTTCCACAACCATCAAATCTCACAGAACTGGACAGTGCCACTCATCAGGCATGGTGTCACATTCCTCCCATCACCTTTCAACATCTCATGGAGTCAATGCCAAGAAGAATCGCCGCAGTATTGAAGGCAAAAGGTGGCCCAATGAAGTACTGCTGGGGTGGTCATAATAATCTGGCCACTCAGTGTGTGTGTGTGTGTGTGTGTGTGTGTGTATAATCTCTTGTGAGGAATGAGAAAATTATGTTGTCTATATTTATATACTTGCCCCAATGTCTACTTTTATAATAAAATAGAAATGAGTTGGTTCTATAGCATCCATTCATTTTAAAAAATAGAGACAATGATAAATACATTACAGAAGGAAAAGATCTATTGGATTATCTACTCCATCGTCCTGTTTTTGCATTATTGATCACTGCTATATATTTCCTGGCTCCTTTATAGGTTTATTTGCAATGTCTCATAGAGAATGTTCTTCTATAATAGTGCTATTCAACTGTTGGTCCTTCTATACTATAAAAGAGATTTTTACATGGCAAAGTTGTCTGTTCCTGATAGTTACCTTCCACCTTTTCCACATGACCTACTCGACACACATATAAAGTATTCTTAGCAAATTTTTTAAAATAAAAATGACAAGTTTAATTTTGCTTCCATAATTATTGCCCCTTGTGGAATTAGAAAGAGGAGACATACAGTTATTATGCAATTTTGAATCTTTATTATCTAAGATGTTCTTTAAAGGATATTTGTATTTTTGCCTGATAATGATACCGAATTTCCAGATTCTTTGTTTGCCGGAATCGAAGAATGAATTCACAGACAGAAAGTGGTATAGCAAAGGTGGAGATTTATTCAAGAACAAGTACAGACTCCCACGTAGGGAGGGGGAAGAGTCCCACAGAATGGACTCCCATGTAGGGAGGTTGAAAAGGGTCCCACTGAGTTCTTTTCCCCCATGGCTTATAAAGGCTGCAGTTCCTGTGTCCTGATATCCTCTCTGATTGGTCAATATTCCCCTTTGAATTGGTTACTATAGTGATTCCTATGGCCCTCCTCCCTCATAGGCCTTCCATTTCTCTGGGCTTTCCTCTTTTCCATCTGAATGAAGGGCTTCCTTCTCTTTATTTTGTAAATATAGACCTTTCCTGGCTACTTCCAGTTCCCTTGTCTTATGTAAATGCCACTGTTGCTGCTCCCTTGTCTTATGGAGATGTAACTATACCTGGCTTCCTTGTGTTATGGAAATGTACCTTCTCCCAGTCTGCAGCCCTGCGCTTTTCCATGGACCAATTCTAAAAAATCCTAAGCCTGCCTATGTTACCCAAAATTCCTGCTTCAATAATTTATCTTCAAGTAAGACATCGGACAGGTAAATCAGCTTTTTAATTCAACATTAAAGTTTATAGAGTATGAAGTATGGTACCTATTTGCTTTGTTTAACAATGGACAGGTTATTTTGATTTTCTGAATTGTATACATAATCCCATTTGATTGAATGACTATCCCATTGATTGTGATCTTACTGGTTTTAGAGAGCACATTCTTCTGTACCTGGGAAACAGGACAGCACAATTATCCTAAATTGTTTTAGTGGACACAGATGGTGCGTTCCAGTTGACTCAGTGGTCCCAAGACCAGGACAGTGCAATTACTCTAAATTGCCTCGATGGCTCTAGATAATGACTTCCTGCCAACTGAGTGGTTCGAGATCTGAGGGCTCTACATAATTTGTTCCTGTCAACCCAGTGGTCCCAGATGATGTGTTTCTGTCAATTCAGTGACCCCAAGACCCGAAACTGTAACTAACATGCTTAAATTCTGCTTCTGTAACTGCTTTGTGCAAACCAGGGTCCTCATTCCAAACCCTGGAATGTAATCAATACCTTTGTGATTTTTGCCTATATAAGTCTGGTTTTGCCACCATCTTATTGCTATGAGATTTGGGAATGTCCCCTCATAGTCCCAGATTGCAATAAATGTGACTCTTTAATTTGACTTCTTGAGGTGTCCTTCTGTGATTCGCGGGGTACATTACAACAAGTAGACTTTACTTATTTGGAATGAATTGATAAAATGTACTTGAATTTTGATATACATACTTATAATTTTCTTCTGTAAAATTAAGCCATATATTATTTTACACACAAGATTGGTTTAGTCAGCATTGAAAAGTTTATGTAACACTGGTAAAAGTAATGACATGTCTATTAAAATATTTCTTATGGTAACATTTCAAAGAGACATTGCTAGAAACTAATACTGCATTTGTAACCAACATTGTATTTGCTTTGCTCAGAATAGAACTATAGCAGTATCTTCCCAAGTTAGAAGTATACTTACATACTTTTAATCCATCCATATTTTGTCTTTTTATTTTTTTATTTTTATGTTGCATAGAATAATCATGGTTTAGTTTATTTTTAATTGAATTTATTGGGGTCAACTTGGTTAATTGTTTTTTTCACAAACTATGGCCTGTGGGCCAAATTCAACCTATTACCTGTACTTATAAAGTTTTATTGAGACACAACCACATGTTTGCACATTGTCTATGATGCTGCATGGCCCACAAAGCCAAAAAGATTGACTATCTGGCCAATTGCATACATTGTTTATTAACCTCTGTCCTAATATTTCTGCTTTAAAGAAAAGAAAATTAATAAATAGGTTTATAATGAAACAACTTACCCCAAGCAGCTCATTTAAAATAAATTTCATTAAAAATATAGATTTCCACTCATAGTTTGTCACTCTAATTTATAGTTGATTTAAAATTCAGTTCATCACTTTTCATTTGCTAAGATAATATATATCCTAATGCCTATATTACTTGCATTTGACAGAGGGTTAATGCATTCTCCAAAAATATGTAAACTAATTTTTACTTCTTAGTTTGTAAAAGTTGCTATGTATAAGATATTTTTGTTTCAGTATTTGCCAACAAAATAATTTTGTTTGAATGGAGGCAGGGGAAATTGTTGTTAAAGGTCAGTTACTTGGCCACTCTTTGGATACAAAACTATTTGGTCATATTTACAAATAGGGTGCCCAATACTGTGTAGTCTTTGCAGATAAATATATTTGTATGTGCACATACTATTCACATGTACACTTTAACAGTGGGGCATTTGGCAGTGACATAATTGTATTAGTTTCTGAGGCATTACCAAGTTTATGCATCCATACCAAACAGAGGCTTTTATGGCTACTGGGACTCCTGGTACCTTCCCAGATATTTGCCTGGAATGTGGTTGTTGTTTCCTAGATCAATCTGATCAAAAGACAGAGACACTAATAGTATGCAGCCACTCCAAGACTGTCAGAGGCAAAGCATCAGATTCTTTTTCTTATATGAAAAAGAAAAAAAAAGGTAAAAATAAAGGAAAAGAAAGTACACAGAAATACATATTCAGAAGAAATACTTTGGAAAAATACATTTAACAGGGGGAAATAAAAAATGTATGCATGATGCAGCCATTTAAACCATTGTGTTTTACATAAATGAAATCAGTATTTTTTTTTCTAACAACTATGGACTAGCAAGAGTGGTAGATAAGAGCCTCCGGTTAGGGAATCTTTGAATTAGCCATTCGTTGGGGAGGCAGGGACTAAGAATCCCCTTTTCTCACCCAACCCACAAAGGAGAGAGCATTGTAACCCCCTTTCTCCCCCAATTATTTTTTCTTATTGTATGTAGACGACTCGATCATCCTTCGGTATATATCTCTGTCTCCGA
>NW_005871708.1:295343-307326 GCF_000147115.1 Myotis lucifugus | reverse complement strand
ACAATACTGATTTCATTTATGTAAAAAACAATAGTTTAGATGGCTGCATGAGATCAACCAAAGGACTTGTATGCATGCATATATGCATAGCCAATGGACATAGACACTAGGGAGTTGAGGGCAAGAGCAGGGGGGTGAGGATGGGGGGATAAGGACACATATGTAATACCTTAATCAATAAAGAAAAAAATTAAAAAATAAGCTCAGGTATTACATAAAAGAGAATATATTGTTTTAAAAAATAAAGGTTAAACAGCAGTTAAAATAATGATATTCTTGATCAGCACATAATTCACTAAAAACATTTTATGTCTGAGGCATGATATCAATGCACAATAATCATCCATCCCAAAGTGAGTCATATTGCTAGAATAACATTAAATATTCAAAGTCACTACATAAATAACCTTGCACATGAAACAAATATAAAATAATGTTGAATGTGCACTGCAATTGAAAAAAATACAAAACAATAACCTGCTTAAATCTTTAACAGATTTATTAGAAGCTCATACTGATATATGCCTGGGCCAATATTTTTTTTGTGCTGGGCTTTAAATTAGTCTAAGAAAGTATTCAAGTGTCAAATGTAATAAAGCAAGCTGCAAGCACATAGTTGTCCACTTCAATTTGTTAATAACTTACTATTAAATATATAGATATTTGTAGAAAATGAAACTTTAAATGTGAATGGAAGTCATAAAATAAAAACATGTGCAAGCAACAAATATGGTTTTATAAATATTTAGGTGTTCTAAAGAAGATATCAACATTTTATAAGAATTTGCTTTTCATTTTTTAAATTAAAGGCAAGAACATAAGCCAGTTCAATTCATGAAGGACAATGTAGCATTCTTATCTATGTTAAATTCAAAAGTATATACCCTATTAAAAGTTGCTATGTATAAGACATATTTTTAAAGAAACACACTTAAAATGAGTTACTTGTTCTATGAAAAAATTTTTTGAAAGCCCACATGAATTTTATTTGACCCAAAGTGATGAGAAAATAGAAATTAAAATACCCTTAATATCTAATCAAAGGATAAAAGTGTTGATTTTCCTACCTATTAAAAAAAATACAACAGCTTGAGTCTGAAATGTCATAGTGGACTAATTAAATTGGTAAGAAGTGTTCGAGACATAAACCTGATTAAATTATTAGATATGACTAGAGGCTTTGTGCACAAAATTCATGCATGGTTGCAGTCCCTAGGCCTGGCTGGTGATTGAAGCACGAGCTATGGAGTGAAAGAGCAGGCCCCAGCTGACCTCTAGGCCCCGGGCAACACCTGGCCCCTGAGCCCCTGCATGCCCCCTTCCGCCTAAGTCATGGTGTCCGAGTCCCCACATGGAGATGTGGTGAGTGCAGCTGGACGCCACAGGCCAGGACACAGTGTGGGCCTCTGGGCTGCTTGGCAGTGCCACATAGAAGCCTGGTGGGCAGTGCACTCTCTCCTGGCTGGCTTCACAGACTGGCTCCTGCACAAACCCACGGGGAGCCCAACCGGCCCCTGCGGTCCTGGCGGCTGCAGCTCAGCTCACCCAGAAGAGGCTACGTGGGTTGCAGGGCAGACTCCTTGCGGGCGCCTGGCATCTGAGCATAGGGACTTCCCTGGCACATGCCCTGGCGTCTCAGGGGCGGTAGCAGGTGGATTGAGAGGGAGCTCAACAGACACCCCGCATTCTCACTGCACCTCTGTCCTCGTCACCCCAGCCCCCAGGTAACCGACAAGAGGTCACAGCCCCCCGCCCGGGCACTGTGGAAGGTTGGTCGCTGCCACCCACCCCCAGTTCCCTGTCCCATCTGTGCGGTGATCTATCGGGGCCGGGGCCACCGCCCAGCTCCCTCAGCACCTGGGAGCCAGGCGACGGCCCCGTCCCCCACCACTGCCGCTGGTCTCCATCTGCAGGGCTATTGGCAGGGTAATCAGGCCCCTGCTCACACCCACCTTGGCCTGGCCCTACCTGCCCACCTGCTCTACCATCCTGCTGTGGTCCCACTCTTGTGAGGACCCATCGGGGCCAGCAGCGCCTCCACTGTCGCTGTCTGCCAGCTCCACATTGCTGATGCCTGCCTTGTTCTGTGCTGCCCCCTGGTAATCAGCACATGTCATAGTGAGCAGTTGAACTCCTGGTCTCACAGTGGAACTCTGGTCGAATGACCCCCTGAGGGGACAATTTGCATATCAGGCTTTTATTATATAGGATTAAGCATGTCTCAGAATTGTTAGGAGTTGGACATAGCCCCAAATTGTTTATGAAGAAAGCATTTTCTTGGTACCTAGGGTGTAATTAATGGGGGGCGGGGAGGAAGAACTCCATTGAGAATTTCCACAAAATCACTGTTTCTAATGGTTCTTTCACTTTTACTTTTAGTCTATATTTTTGGCAACTCAAAATTAAAAAACACAAAATCATTCAGTGCAGTAGACTTTCAATGATGAAAGAGTGATTTCTAGTCCTATATAATAAAAGCATAATATGCAAATCGACTGAATGGCAGAATGACCAGTCTCTATGAAACACACTGGCCACCAGGAGGTAGATGCTCAATGCAGGAGCTGCCCCCTGGTGGTCAGTGCACTCCCATAGGGGGAGCGCTGCTTAGTCAGAAGCTGGGCTCATGGCTGGCAAGTGCAGCAGCAGCTGTGGTGGGAGCCTCTTCTGTCTCCGTTGCTGCAGATGGGTGGTAAGGAGTAAGGGGTCCAAGACTGTGAGAGCCCTGAACTGCACGAGGGATCCTGGACTGCAAGAGGTTGAAGACCAGGCTGAGGGAACCGCCCCCCCCCCCCACCCCAGCGCATGAATCTTGTGCACCTGGCCTCAAGTATGGTATGGATAAATTAAAACTCTTCCTGTTCACTGAACTCATCATGATAATTATTTGTTTTAGGTGAGTAAATAATCATGATAATGCTTAATACAACAACATTATGCACACACTAGGCACTCAAACAATTGTCTTTTGGCTGGTTTATGCTATAAAAAAGATAACTAATTTAAACAAAATTAAAACCTTTAATTAAAAACATTTTGTGCCCTAACTTGTTTGGCTCAGTGGATAGTGTCAGCCTGCGGACTCAAGGGTCCCAGATTCCATTCTGGTCAAGGGCATGTACCTTGGTTGAGGGCACATACCCAGTAGGGAGTGTGCAGGAGGCAGCTGATCGATGTTTCTCTCTCATCGATGTTTCTAACTCTCTATCCCTCTCCCTTCCTCTCTGTAAAAAATCAATAAAATATATTTTAAAAAAACATTTGGAAATAATTTCTTCCAGAGGACATAAATTAATTAAAAAAAACCTCAGGATAATCTACTTATAGAATAATAAATAAAATGTGATGTTTATTTAAAATGTTTTAAAATGATAGTAACGAAGGCAGTTTTATCTTCTGCATGTTAACTCATACCTATGTTTTCTAAACCTAGAGTTAAATTGAATGTTTTTAATTGTTTTAAGGAATAATCAATATTTCTGCATAAGCCATATCATTAATTTTGAGAAACTCATTAATAATGTGAGAAAATTCATTAATTTGTGTTAATATTAGTTCTGTCATATAAACAGGACCATAATGTAGTCTTACATACACAGGCATTGGTGTATGGGAGTATATTAAATAGTGGCTACCAAGAAAAATTAGTCAGTCTGTAAATGTTATTTATGAACGAGGTGGATGGGAATATTAAAATAGAGAATTATTTATTTATGGACAAGCACAAAATGTATAACCTAAGCCCCACAAATTTCTTAAGTATACTTAATTCTCAGGGAAGTAATTTTGTGATTAATCAGAATATACATAGCACTTGAGTTCCAAGAATGTATAGAAAACAAGAGTTCGAATAAAGAAAAGTAGCCTAGTACCAGATTTAAAGAATTTTAGCATTAATGAAAAAAAGATGAGATGGGACAAGGAAAGTGTTGTTTTGGAAACTCAGGGAAAAGCAATTTTATCTGTTTTGTTTTCTGTTAAATTCCTAGTACCTAGAATGGTTGCTGATCCAGAATATGGTGCTCAAAATTTTGTTGAAGGAGTAAATTAGTATTTGATTAATGAGGATGATTAACCAAGATGGCAGATAATAGTGACAATGAAAGAGAGGAGATTATCTGAAAAAAATGGCTAGGGTATTGAAAAAAGCTTGTTTAAATAAGATGGGTAAAGAACTTTAATGGGAATAAAGGGGGAGAATAAATAAACACTCATCACTTAAATGTGGAAAGCAATGATCTTTGAGAAAGACTGAGACTGAAGGGTGGAGCAAAATTTTTCAAACTTTTTTTTTAAAAATATATTTTATTGATTTTTTACAGAGAGGAAGGGAGAAGGATAGAGAGTTAGAAACATCGATGAGAGAGAAACATCGATCAGCTGCCTCCTGCACACCTCCTACTGGGGATGTGCCCGCAACCCAGGTACATGCCCTTGACCAGAATCGAACCTGGGACCTTTCAGTCTGCAGGCTGATGCTCTATCCACTGAGCCAAACCGGTTAAAATGAGAGATAGAGGAGGCATAGTAGCAAAGATAAGAAAGAGAGATGGACATAGGGTGGGGAATAGATGCTTTGTTTAGTCACTGATAAAAATAAAAATGAGACACATGGTGGCTTTAGTTAAAAAAAAAATTTCTTTGAACTGGGGAGGGTCTTAAGTTTTGGCCCTAATGCCCACAAGACTCATTCAGGTGGGTGATGGAGGTCCTAGAAACTGAGTTTGATACATGGCTGGTGCTTGCTTTATGGTGACTAAAATTCTTCATTATTCAGATAAATTACATGTGGTATTGCTAAAAGTAAAGATACTGCCTCTATCCTGGTTTACAAAATGATTTTATTGACAAAAAATGTAAGTAAATAATGTCTGGCACCTTTAAAACTCCATCTTGAATGCTCTCTATTTTTTATTAAGTTATAAAATTAACTTGAGGCTTGTGCACGAAAACCATCTACTCGGGGGTGTCCCTCAGCCCGGACTGCACCAGCTGCAGTCTGGGAGCCCTCAGGGGATGTCCGACAGCCTTAGTGCTGCCACTGCTGTGGAGGCAGGAGAGGCTCCCACCACAGCTGCTGTGCTCGCCTGCTGTGAGCCTCGCTCAGGGCTTCTAGCTGAGCAGCACTCCCCCTGTGGGAATGCACTGACCACCAGGGGGCAGTTCTTGCATTGAGCGTCTGCCCCCTGGTGGTCAGTGTGCATTATAGTGATGGGTCATTCTGCTGTTCGGTCAATTTGCATATAAGCCTTTATATAGGATAGAGAACACAGTCATAAATAACTCTTTCTTTATACTATCTCCATAGAATTTGAGAATATTCTTGTGTTAGCTATGCTAAAAAATCATTCAGAATAGTCCCTGAGAATCCAAAGGAACTGGCCTAGAGACATTCAGTCCCAGAAACAGGAACCTGAGAAACAGCACAGCACAGAAGACTGGAATCTTAAGCCAGCCAAAGGAACAATACATCATTTTTTCATTTTTATTTATATTTTTTATTATTATTTTATCTCTTTTTTCTTTGTTTTCATGTTTTTGTTTGTTTATTTTCTATTTCTTTTCACATTATTTTTCTATCACTCTATTCTATTTTATTTTTATTTGCTATTTTTATACCATTTTTGAAATCAATTTTTTGTAAATTTATTATTATTATTTATTATTATGTTCTTCTTATTCTCTTTCCTCTTATCCACCCATCCCCTTTCTACTTCCTCCATACTAAACTGAGATCCTCCCCATATTCATCCAATTTTTAAACTTATTTTCTGTATATAATCTCAGCCTCTACAGATTCTGCCCCCACCCTCTTTGCTGGGGGGTTTGGTGTTTGTATTTTGTTTTGTTTTGTTTATCTATTGGTTCTGTGGTGTTTTCCATATATATATGCTTTTTTCTTCCTTTTTTCTTTTCTCTCTTATCTTTTTCTCTCTCTTGGATATAATTTATGCTCTCTTTTCTCTCCCCTAATTCTCTCTTCTCAGGTGGTCACTTATAGTGGGGTTATTGTTGTTGTGAGTACATTCGTGCTTTGTTCCCTCTGTGTTGTGTCTTATCGAGGTGAATTTTATCCTTCCTGGACAGGTGCTAGTGAGCAAAGCCTCATAACCAGACACCTGGAGAGGAAACTCCATCCCCGAATGGGTCAATAACACCTCAGACCCAACTATAGAGCAGGAAGAAGGCGGGAGTGAAGGAGAGAATGTGAGTGAGGGAGCAAAAGAGGAGTGTGTGGTCATGTGAGATGTGTGTGTGTGTGTGTGTGTGTGTGTGTATGTGAGTGAGGCACAGTTAGATCCCGCAGGACTTTCGGGGGCAGGCTAACCGGGCTCGCCTAACTAGGCAGCCTCTGCTACCATTGTAAACAGTACCGAGAGGACGGATCATCCTCAGAGGCATCGCCTTTTGAAGGGGAGAGCTGCTGTAACTGGGAGCCCAGCCTCACCTCCACCCAGGGTGCCCTCAGATATCACCTGGGACTCTACAGCCACCCCTGCCAGGGAACTGCTACCTCAGCTGTGGTCCCATGGTCAAAGATTCTCCAGCCACCCTGGGCGCAGGCTTCTGTGAGTTCTGAAGCTTTCCTCTGACTAGCCCAACACCTTAGCCCAGGGCAATGCAACTACGCGAGCAGCAGACACGTGAGCAGCCCATTCCTGTCCAAGAAGCAGCAGCCCCGTGAGCAGCCTGCCCCAGGCCTAAGAACAGAAACCTCACATGGCCTGCCCATGTCCAAGGAGCAGCAGCTGTGTGAGTGGCTTGCTCCCCCATACGAGGAGCAGCAACCATGCGAGCGGCTTGCCCCATCTGAGGAGCAGCAGCCGCATGGGCAGCCTGCCCATGATTGAGGAGCAGCAGCCCCATGCAGCTCACCCCCATCCGAGAAGCAGCAGCTGTGTGAGCAGCCCACACCCATATGAGGAACAGCAGTGCTGTGAGCAGCCCGGCCCCATTTGAGGAGCAGTAGCCACATGAGCAGCCCTCCCCAATTCGAGGAGCAGCAGTCACACGAGCAGACCGCCCACATCCGAGGAGCGGCAGCCCTGAGCAGTCTGCACTGGTCTGAGGAGCAGCAGCCATACAATGCCTGTACCTGTCTGATGAGCAGCAGCTGAGTGAGTAGCCCGTCCCCATCCAAGGAGCAGCAGCCTCACGTGCAGCTCATTCCCGCCCAAGGAGCAGCAGCCATGCAAGCAGCCCATTCCCCATCCGAGGAGCAACAGCTGTGCTAGCAGCCCTCATCTGTACGAGGAGCAGTAGCCCTGTAAGCAACATACCCCTGTCCAAGAAGTTGGCAGCCTCACGAACAGCCTGCCCCATCTGAAGAACAGCAGCAGCATGCAGCCAGCCCCAATCCAAGGAGCAGCAGCCGCGCTCAGCCCGCCCCCATCTGAGGAGCAGCAGCCTCATGATCAGCCCACCCCTTTCCAAGGAACAGCAGGTATATGAGCAGCCTCCCCCACCAGCCAGAGGAGACACCACTGCTGTGAACAGCACCCACCAGGGGAGCCACTGCCAACTGAGGAGCAGCTACTTCTGTGACTACCCAAGGAGCAACCGCAGCCCGAGGAGCCACCCAATGAGCAGCCCCTGCATGACTCAACATTTAGATCAGTTGGTGAGACCAAAAATGGGTAGACAGAGAAACCCCCAAAGGAAAGAAAATGAGAAATCACCAGAAAAGCAGCTAAGTGAAACAGAGGTATGCACTATGTCAGAAAAAGAATTCAGAATAAGGGTCCTAGAGTTCATAAACCAGATGGAGGAAAAAAATCAACAACTTATGTAAAAATCAAGAAGAAGTGGGTGAAAAAATAAATAACTTATGTAAGAATCAAGAATAAATGAAGAGTGATATAGCTGCAATAAAAAACACCATGGAAAGTTTCAACAGTAGACTAGGAGAAGTGGAGGACCGAATTAGTGAATTAGAAGACAGGGAAGCAAAACATACCCAAACTGAACTGCAATTGGAGAAAAAAAATTAAAAGACAGGTGGAGAGCCTAAGGGAGCTATGGAACAACATGAAATGAAGCAACATATGAATAATTGGGGTGCCAGAACAACAGGAAGAGGAACAAGGGTTAGAAAACCTATTTGAAGAAATAATGTCAGAAAACTTCCCTGAGGTGGGGAAGAAAAAAGTCACACAAGCACAGAGAGTCCCAAGCAAGATGAACCTGAAAAGACCCACACCAGGACACATCATAATTACACTGTCAAATGTTCAGGACAAACAGAGAATCTTAAAGGCTGCAAGAGAGAGACAGAAAGTCACATACAAGGGATCTCCCATTAGATTATCAAATGATTTCTCAGCAGAAACACATCAGGCCAGAAAAATATGGAGGGAAATTTACAAAGTGATGCAAAGAAAGGGACTGAATCCAAGAATACTCTATCCAGCAAGGCTATCATTCAAAATTGAAGGGAAAATAAAAAGCTTCACAGGAAAAAAAAAGGCTAAGGGAGTTTATCACCACCAAGCCAGCAATGCAAGTTATACTACAAAGCCACTGTAATCAAAACAGCTTGGTACTGGCACAAGAACAGGCATATAGATCAATGGAACAGAAAAGAAACCTCAGAAATTGACCCAATTCATTATGGTCAATTAATATTTGACAAAGGAGGCAAGGACTTACAATGGAGTAAACACATTCTCTTCAATAAATTAGGTGTTGGGAAAATTGGACAGATGCATGCAAAAAAAAAAAATGAAACTAGACCAACAACTTAACACCATACACAAGAATAAACTCAAAATGGATAAAAGACTTAAATGTAAGTCGTGAAACCAGAAACATCTTGGAAGAAACCAAAAGCGGCAAAATCTCAGACATCTCTCACAGCAATATGTTTACCAATACATCTCCTAGGGCAAAGGAAACTAAGGAGAAAATAAACCAATGGGACTACATCAAAATAAAAAGCTTCTGCACAGCAAAAGAAACCATCAACAAAATAAAAATGGAACCCACTATATGGGAGAACATATTTGCCAATGATAAATTTTATAAAGGTTTAATATCCAAAATATATAAGGAACTCATATAATTTACAAAAGGAAGACAAACAATCCAATTAAAAAAATGGGCAAACGACCTAAATAAACACTTCTACAAAGCAGAGATACATATGGCCAAGAGGTATATGAAAAAATGCTCAAAGTCACTGATCATCAGAGAGTTGCAAATTAAAACAACAATGATATGTAACCTCACACCTGTCAGAATGGCTACTATCAACAAATCAACAAATGACAAGTGCTGGTGAAGATGTGGAGAAAATGGAACTGTAGTATACTGCTGGTGGGAATGCAGACTGGTCCAACCATTATGGAAAGCAGTGCAGAATTTCCTCCAAAAATTAAATATGGAACTTCCATTTGACCCACTGATCCCACTTCTAGGAATATATCCTAAGAAACCTGAGACACCAATCAGAAAGAATATATGCACTCCTATGTTCATAGCAGCACAATTTACAATAGCTATGATCAGTAAACAGCCAAAATGCCCATCATTAGATGAGTGGATAAAACAGCTGTAGTATATTTAAACCCATGGAATACTATGATCAGTCAAAAAGAAGGAAATCTCACCCTTTGAGACAGCTCAGTGAAATAAGCCACTCAGAGAAATGCAAGTATCACATGGTCTCACTCATATATGGAATTTTATGGACCACCATAAACCCGATGGACAAAAATAGATCCAGAGACATAGAAGCATCGAACAGACTGTGGAATCTTAGATGGAAGGCAAGGGAGGGTGGGTGGGAAGAGATCAACCAAAGACCTTGTATGCATATATGCATAACCCATGTATACAGACATTAAGGGGTAAAAACCTGGGGCAAGGGACTGGGGCAAGCTATAAGGGGTTAATGGGAGTAAAAGTGGGACACATGTAATACATTCAACAATAAAGATTTAAAAACAAACAAACAAAAACACTGGAGAAATAAAGATGGTCTTTAATAGGCTCATTAGTAAACATAGTGAGGAAAAATCAATGATCATGAGTATATGTCAATAGAAACCCTTTAAACTGTAAAGCAAAGAGTAAAAAAAGAAGAAATAAAACAGAATACCCAAATATGTGGGAAAAATAATAGGAAAAATATTATAATTTGAATACTAGAAAATAAATACAGGAAGAAATATTTGAAGCAATGTTTACTCAGAATTTTTCTTAAATAAATATCAGAAACCAAATCAGAGATCTGGAAGGTCAGAGAACACAAACCAGGATAAGTGCTGTAAAACTACAACTGGGCCCTGACCAGGGTAGCTCAGTTGGTTGAGCACCAAAATGTCGTAGGTTTGATTCCTGGTCAGGGCACATGCCTGGGTTGCAGGCTCAATCCTCAGTATGGGGCATAGAGGAGTTATCCTTCCCTTTCTCTCCCTTCCTCTCTCTCTCTCTCTCTAAATATTTAATAAAAACATATTTAAAAAGTATACCTGGACATACCCTTATTGATAATACTGAAAATAAAAAACAATATATTGAAAGAATACAGAATATGGGCAAAAACACCTTACTTCTAGGAAAGCAATGATAAGAATTACATCTGATTTATCTTCAGAAACCATGCAAGCTAGAAGAGAATGTAGTAAAATATTTTCAGAGAAAATATTTTGAGAGAAAAAAATCTACCAACCTAGAATTCTGTATGCAGTGAAATTATCCTTCACTGTAAAGGAGAAATAAAGACTTCCTCAGAAAAATAGGGAATTTTATGTTAGTAGACTTGTCTTACAAGAAATTTGGAAAACAGTTCTTAGAAAAGGAGGAAAATTATGCAGGTCATAAATTGTGTTTCACATTAAAAAAAAGAAATAAGTGAAGGCAAAATAATTTTTTTCTTACTTTTTATTAATGTGGAAACGGTTTCTTCAGAATAATATTAACAACAATGTATTTGATGGGATGCAGTACTTTAACCATAAAATTAAATAATAATACACATTATTTTACAAAATCAGCATGTGTGTGTGTGTTTATGCTATTCAGTACAAATACTTAAAAATACTTAGAAAAAAGGAAAGCATTGGAACAGTTTTAAAATGTCCAGATGGTAGATGAAAGAAGCCTGCATAAGGATATGGCAGTGTGGATGAAGAAGAGAAGGTTATGGAGGATGTGGAGACAAGATAAAATAGCAATACCCAAGGCCTTGTTGTCTAGAAATACTATTTCCCCTCACAGAATCAAAAGGGTGAAACAACCTGTAGATAGGTCAGATAGGTTATTATCACAAATTTTATGTATGACATGGGAAAAGAGAGGGCAGATACTTAATTATGCAAGAGGCTACCTATACCACAAACATCCAAAGAGTGAGATGTTACATTTATTGCCTTTTTCTACAAACTCTCACTAGTCTCACATTATATTTTTCATCACTACAATTTCAATTTGGCACTTTTCCCTATGTCCCTACTTAACATCCTATATAATAAAAGCCTAGGTGGCATCACACTCTCGCACAACGTCATCACAAGATGGCTGCCACAAGATGGCTGGCAGGGGAGGGCAGTTTTGGGCGATCAGGCCAGCAGGGGAGTAGTTAGGCATCAATCAGGCCAGCAGGGGTGCAATTAGGGGGTGATCAGGCTGGCAGGCAGGTGAGTGGTTAGGAGCCAGCAGTCCCAGATTGTGAGAGGGATGTCTTACTGCCGGTGCCAAATTTCGTGCACCAGGCTCCTAGTATTAAATGTTTCTTCTACTTTCTTGAACATATGGAACACATTTATAATAATTGCTTTTGTCTGCTATGTTTATTATTTGTGTGTTTTCTGTATCAGTTTCAATTGATTGGAATTTTCCCTCATTGTGAGTTTTATAGTTATAGTTTCTTACTTCTTTAAAGGCCTAAACATTTTTCAATGAATGTCAGAAATTGGATTTATTAGTACCTTGTTGTGTGCTGCGTACATAAAAGATATATATATATATATATATATATATA